>NW_028119992.1:60000-178000 GCF_965119305.1 Pelophylax lessonae
CTCAGATTCAGGGTCTGACATTGATTTATAGGGGGGGGGGGGGGGGGTTTACAGTATTTTTATTTTGCCCAGAGACTCTTAGACGTACATCTCAAGGATCAGAACATTCAGGGGTATGTGAGATGATTACGGCCACACACACCTACACAGGTTGAACTGGATGGACTATTGTCTTTATTCAACCTCACCTACTATGTAACTAGGTAACTATGAGTTCCCTTAAGCCCCTAACGATAACTTGAAAAAGACAAATATTGCTCCTATTTAAGAGCTTCACTTTCTATGAAACAATTTCAGGACTCTAGTGGTCAGTAACCAGCTCTTCCAAGCAGTCACAGTTTCTCATTATTGTACAGAGAATATTGTTTGTGGGTCTAGTTCTTTAAATCCCTTTGAAGAATAATTAAAACCCAGGATGTTTTACTGACAGTGCCAATTAAGTATCACACAAGTCGTGGCAGACTGTTCCAATTAGCAAGAAGAAGTTCACCTATCTATCCTATCTATCACCTAGCTACCCATATATGCAAACACTGATCACATCTGTAGGGATTCTTGTGAAAATCAGACATTTTGCTGACACCCATATTGTATTCTGTACAGTTTGAGTGTATTATGCAACTAGTCTCTGCTTCAGGATAGACAGCAGAAGTAATCTATCATGGTGGCTACATTACAAATGAGCACCCACACAAAAAAAATGAAAGGAAAGTTGTCTTTATGTTAATATACATTCTTCTTTAAAGTGTTTTTTCAAGTTAATGTTTTTTTTTTTTTCTAATTTTTTTTTTTAGAAAATGTTACAAGACTGTCCATCAATGAAACTGCAGGTAATCCAGTATAATTTAGAAATGCTGTGATGGTGGAGTGCCAGTTTTCCTAGAGGCAGAAGAGCATTAAGCACCTCTGTTGTTATGCTTATCTTCTGAGGGTCCCTTCCTTATGGGGGAATCAATTGCGCTTCTATTTATTCCCTCTGGCTTTCTCTTGTCGCCAAGCATACAATACTCAAAAACCACCCAGCCGCGCTTAGTTGTTACTCTACTAAAACACTCAAAATCCACTCAAACTTAGCTGCTGTCATAAGACATAACATGTCTCAAAAATGTCAACTCGGATAGCCCACAATCAAGGCAGACAGTGCTATAACAAATGTAAAATAACTAACTTAATTACCTGTCCGCCCATATAGCCCATTCTTATGTCTTCAAGGGGAAGAACGGTCTTAGAAGTTCCAAATCCAAGGAGGATTGGCCACAACTTTGGTCCACATTTACCTCTTGTTCTATCAGTATGATATCTACTGAATCTGCTATGAAGCTACTCGCCCAATGGTACATGGTTCCTACCAGACTTGCCCCACTCCACCCTTCACACTCCCTATTGTGCATCCTCCCTCTCCCGGCAAACCAGGCTGCATTCTCGGATTCAGGGTCTGGCATAAATGTATAGGGTGGGGGGGGGGGGGGGTGGGTGCTCACAATTTTTTTTGTTGCCCAGGGTCCCCCTTAAGTTTGTTCCAGACCCTAAGAACAACATGAAAAAGACAAATACTGCTCCAATTTTAGAGCTTCACTTCCTATGAGACAATTTCATGACTTTAGTGGTCAGAAACCAGCTCTCCCAAGCAGTCACAGGTTCTTATTATTGTACAGAGAAAATTGTTTGTGTATCTAGCTCTTTACACCCCTATGAAGAATAATGAAAACCCAGGATGTTTTACTGACAGTGTTAGATAAGTATCACACAAAATGTGGCAGACTGGTCCTTTTAAAATGAGCAACAAGTTCACCCGTCTATTGCTACCTATATAATGCAAACACTGATCAAATCTGTAAAGATTCTTGTGAAAATCAGACGTTTGCTAACACTCATATTGTATTCTCTACAATATGTGTGTATTATGCAACTAATTTCTGCTTCAGGATAATCAGCAATATGTGTTTATTATGTATACTATGTGTTAATATACATTCTTCTTTAGGCCCCTTTCACGCAGTCCGTCCGTGCGTTTATCTCAGAGGGGGATCGAGCCGCCGATCCCCTGCTGAGCAGGCGGGTGACAGCTGTGTCTCCGTGCTGTGCGTGGAGACACAGCTGTCAGTTTCCCATACATCCCTATAGGGGAATCGGATGGGAACGGACCGTCTGTCCGTTCTCATCCGATCCGATCCTCTGGACGGATGCAAAATAGGGTTTCCATCCATCCAGATTTGACGGATCGGATGTCAGCGGACATGTCTCCGCTGACATCCGATGCCCCATAGGGATACATGGGGGGAACCGTTCAAATCTGCCACAAAAACGGACAGGCGGATCTGAACGGTCCGTCTGTGTGAAAGGGACCTTAAAGTGTTTTTTCAAGATAGTAGTTTTTTTTTTTATTTTAGAAAATGTTAGAGAACTGTCTAACAATCATGTTACAGGTAAACCAATATACAAACCCGATTCCAAAAAAGTTGGGGCACTATAAAATGTGAATGAATGTGAATAAAAACAGAATGCAATGATGTGGAAGTTTCAAATTTCAATATTTTATTCAGAATACAACATAGATGACATATCAAATGTTTAAACTGAGAAAATGTTTTATTTTAAGGGAAAAATAAGTTGATTTTAAATTTTATGGCATCAACACATCTCAAAAATGTTGGGACAAGGCCATGTTTACCACTGTGTGGCATCCCCTCTTCTTTTTATAACAGTCTGCAAACGTCTGGGGACCGAGGAGACAAGTTGCTCAAGTTTATGAATAAGAATATTCTCCCATTCTTGTTTAATACAGGCTTCTAGTTGCTCAACTGTCTTAGGTCTTCTTTGTCGCATCTTCCTCTTTATGATGCGCCAAATGTTTTCTATAGGTGAAAGATCTGGACTGCAAGCTGGCCATTTCCGTACCCGGATCCTTCTTCTACGCAGCCATGATGTTGTAATTGATGCAGTATGTGGTCTGGCATTGCCATGTTGGAAAATGCAAGGTCTTCCCTGAAAGAGAGGACATCCGGATGGGAGCATATGTTGTTCTAGAACTTGGATATACCTTTCAGCATTGATGGTGCCTTTCCAGATGTGTAAGCTGGCCATGCCACACACACTCATGCAACCCCATACCATCAGAGATGTAGGCTTCTGAACTGAGCGCTGATAACAACTGTTGCTGTGGGGTACCGCTGGATGTGCTATGCCTGTTCCTCCAAAATACTGTGCTGGGCTCTCCATCACACCAGGCTCCCACCGAAAAGTGGAGTTTGTGTGTGGGCTGTCATGTGGGGCTCTCTGGATTCCCATCTGGTCACTTCTTTCCGGTCAGCGGGGTAATGCTGCATAGCTGGATGTTAACAGTGCCATGGCATGCTTAGGATCACATGAGTGTGCAGGCAGTAGCACCGACATGTTTCGCCCACAAGCCACATGGGCTTCTTCAGGGTACAGTAAGTGTGTGTTTGGCACATTGATTTGTTTAATAGTGGGGGGCACCTCTATTTTTGTTTTGGGTGAGTTGGTGCTCCTTGTCAGGAAGACATTAGGGTCATCAAAATCCTGCCTGTGTTTTTAACTTCATTTTTTGATCTATGTAAATTTCTTGACATTACCTATAATTTTATTTTCTTGATGTTTATAGATTTTAAACAGATTGTGAAATTAACCAACTGCTCAGTACCTCGGGTACCAAACAATGGAGGATTGGTGTGTGTTTATTTTGACAACTATTACTGCAAACCAATGTGTAATCAGGTATTTTACTTTATTAATATTATCTTTAGTGCTGTCAAAAATGGTTATTTCTCTTACGTCCTCCGACAGTTGCCGCCACTTCATATTCATCACTAATGGGGGTTATTGACCTTTGCTCCGCAGGAGTAGCTAGGCAACAAAATAGTTAATATCAAAGCTTTTAGCATATCCCACCCCTAGGGGGTGGTCCCCTCAGTCAATACCTCCCTGCTTCCTGCATTCCCAACTCAGTTTCTAATGCCTAGCTTAGGAGTAGGCTGGCTGTTCCTGTGCTGGGGCTCTCAGTCTCAGCTTCTTTTCTCTTTTTGATTTTATTTGGAGTTTTTTTCTCTTTCTTTTACTTAGCTGTTTATTTTCAGCATTAGTTAGCTTCTTCTGATGACGATGATCGTGCGGAGCTGGGTCTTGGACTGGCCACCCTGGATCCCAGGGCTCAGGGCCAGGGGCTTCCCAGCCTGCCATTGAGCGTTCAGCACAGGTTTCCCTGGCACATTGAACGACCCATCCCTGTTCGCTGCAGGGATGCTATCTGTGAGGTGGCTACCTCACTGGACGCCATTGCGGTTTCGCACCGCAGTTCCACTGCGTCACGGCTGCGACACTCCCTGTCCTCAGTACAGCGGTTTGGTCGCTGGAGCAGGCTCCCCACGCCATCCGGACTGGTAAGTGTATCTCTATGTGGGGACCTGTCTATTGGGGGTCAGTCTGGGACTGTGGGACCCTGCATGTCTGTGTGGCTGCTGAGCTCCCTGTCAGTTCCTGTGTGGAATTACTGCCTGTGTGTGGGCTGCGAGGGGGGGGGGGCTCTCCTGCTCTGCTGAGTGCATACATGAAGCAGTCTGAGTTTGGACATGCTGTGCGGCGATCGCTGCGGCGACCCGCCATTTTTTTGTGGCAGAAATGTGGTGGCCGGTCCTGTGTGGTAAGGCGCAGCGTTTTGGCGCCAACCGCCGCCATTTTGGCGGCGATCGATCAGGCCACATGTCGGCGCCATTTTCTATTTGCCTATGAAGTCCTCAGCCGAGCGGCCATGTTTCTGTAGCCTTACATAGGCTTTACAGGGGCGGTCAGTCATTGCATCACTTCCTTTTGCTCTGGGACAGCGATCGGTGGCAGCAGCCTGTGTGATCTCTCCAGGTTTTTACCTTTCCATTTTCCTGTATTCCTTGCCCAGTGTTCTTATCCCTGTGGGGGTCGGTGTATTCAGTGGATGCGGTGGGCTACGCTCGCCGAGATCTTAAAGGGGCAGTACTCCTTTTTTCCTAATACTACTGGGGCATGGATTCTCAGGATTTTAAGTTTCCTCCCGCCTTGGTGGGGGGCCAAGGGGCTGCTGCTTCCCCCGAGGGGGCGGATCTGGCTGCTATTGTGGCAAATTTGGCTGCTCAGGTGCAGATGCTGGTGGCTGATCGATCCACAAAACGGCCCAGAGTGTCTATTTCCTCTGATTCAGAGGGCGATGGGGCTGCTATGGCTGGAGTGCCCTTCTCAGGGTCTCACTCATCTCTAGACCTTGTGGGGTCTGAGGGGGAGGCTGAGGTGGAAGGGGTTGATAATTCTCCCCCTGGCTCGTCTGAAGAGCTTGCACTCATGGATGAGTTGGTTGCTTCTATCAAGCAAACGCTGCATTTGCAGGATGAACCATGTCCTCCTGTTTTGATGTCCTCTTATGGGACGCAAAACATCGCAGGTTTTTCCTTGCTCTACGGAATTTCAGCGCGCGGTTGATGAGCAATGGCGCAATTTAAAGAAGCCTTTTGCTGTGCTGAGTAGGTTCAAGCTTCGTTATCCATTTACACCCGCCACTGATGAGATCTGGTGTGTGCCGCCTCAGATGGATCATGCAGTGGCGAATTTAAATAAATCCACTGCGATCCCTGCTGAGGATACTCCGGTGTTCCGGGACCCGACGGACAGGAGATTGGAGTCTCTGGCCCGTCATTCTTATACGGTTGCTGGCTCTATGCTGAAGCCTATTTTTGCTTCCATTATGGCAGCCCAGGCTATTGCGGATTGGACGCAGGTGCTCAGGCGCACCCTGGTGGCTGACTCTGCCCCGCCGACAACTTTGGCTATGGTGGATCAGATTCATCAGGGTGTCATGTATTTGTGTGATGCGGACTTGGATTTGGTCCCTTTTGGCTGCGCGTCTTTCAAGTGTGGCGGTATTGAACCGTCGCCTGATATGGCTGAAATGTTGGTCTGTTGACAAAAAGACAAATACTGCTCCAATTTTAGAGCTTCACTTCCTATGAGACAATTTCATGACTTTAGTGGTCAGAAACCAGCTCTCCCAAGCAGTCACAGGTTCTTATTATTGTACAGAGAAAATTGTTTGTGTATCTAGCTCTTTACACCCCTATGAAGAATAATGAAAACCCAGGATGTTTTACTGACAGTGTTAGATAAGTATCACACAAAATGTGGCAGACTGGTCCTTTTAAAATGAGCAACAAGTTCACCCGTCTATTGCTACCTATATAATTAGGGTTGAGCGGACACCTAGATGTCCGTGTTCGACGGGTTCGGCCGAACTTTAAAAAAAAGTCCGGGTCCGTGTCCCGGACTTTTACCGAACTTTTCCCGGACACCGAACCCCATTGAAGTCAATGGGGACCCGAACTTTAAGGCACTAAAATGGCTCTAAAACACCAAAGGAAAGGGCTAGAGTGCTGCAAATGGCAGCAAAACGTAATTAAGAGCATGGCAAGTGCTCTGCAAACAAATGTGGATAGGGAAATAACTTAAAACAACAAAAAAAAACAGAAAAATAAAACAATGTTCTTCTTCATCTCTGAAGGACGAGGCCCATATGGAGTAGGAGGGAGGTTGAGGTGGTGGTGGATGTGGCGGTGACATAGGCGTGCGCACAGGGTGTGCTGGGTGTGCCTGGGCACACCCTAATCACCTAGGGCACATAGCATTGCCAGTGAGGAGATGGGAAAGATCTCCCTGGGACCTGCTCTGCTCTATTTCTCCTTGCCTACAGGTACATGGCCCCGATACATTACTCTCCCTGCTGGCAAACACATGCATGTGTATTTCAACTTTGGGGTGCACACCTTAATGCAATAGGCTGCGCACACCTATGGGCGGTGTAGGTGGAAGCGGCGGTGGAGGAGGACCAGGGCCGGATTAACAGCATCATGGGCTTGGTGCTGAGGATTTTGAAGGGCCTTAGGGCCGTGCCTTGCCATGCACCCAGAGGAGGAAGGGTGCAGCCATGCATGCCTAATTCAACATGGGATGCTGTCTCTGAAGCCCATAAACACATCCATGCATCGCCAACTGTCCCTCCTTGTCCGGCCTTCACGCTGTGTGGGGAGGTTCTGAGGGTGCTGCCTGGGGAAGCGAGCATAGAAGCCAGACTTCTGTGTTTACAAGTGACAGAAGAGCGGTAACAGTGAATATGGCCAACCCGGGGCCTATATAAAAGGTAGGGGCCTGGAGCTGCAGCTCCAATAGCCCCTACATTAATCTGGCCCTGAGGAGGAGGACGAGGTAGCCAACACTGCTTCTTTTCACAAATTTTAAATGAGGGTACACCCCAAAAGAGTGAGAAAGAGCAAAAATGGAACAATGGGTGGGTAAGGTCGGTATCCATTGCTATTCTGCATAAGGTACGGAAAAGTCCCGTGGGATCCATGCCTGGTTCATTTTAATGAACGTGAGCTTGTCCACATTGTCTCTGGACAGGCGGCTGCGCTTGTCTGTTATAACGCCCCCAGCCGTGCTAAATACCCGTTCAGATAATACACTGGCTGCAGGGCACGCCAGCACCTCCAAGGCGTAAAGGGCAAGCTCAGGCCATGTGCCCAATTTGGAGACCCAGAAGTTGAAGGGGGCAGACCCGTCATTCACTACATGTAGGCGTGTGCACACATACTGCTCCACCATGTTGGTAAAATGCTGCCTCCTGCTAAGACGTTCCATCTGAGCTGCTGGTGCTGCTGTTTGTTGTGGCGTGCTGACAAAGCTTTTCCACATTTCGGCCATGCTAACCCTGCCTTCTGAGGTGCTGGCGGTGCCCTGGTTGCGTTGGCGACCTCCTCCTCCTCCTCCTCTGCCTTGTGCTTCCACTGTGGCCCCGCTGTCAGATGGGAATGCCAGCAGCATGGCGTCTACCAGCGTGCGCTTGTACTCGCGCATCTTGCGATCGCGCTCCAGTGAGTGAATTAAGGACGGTACGTTGTCCTTGTAACGGGGATCCAGCAGCGTGGCCACCCAGTAATCAGCACAAGTTAGAATGTGGGCAACTCGGCGGTCGTTGTGGAGACACTGCAGCATGTAATCGCTCATGTGTGCCAGGCTGCCCAGAGGCAACGAAAGGCTGTCCTCTGTGGGAGGTGTATGGTCCGTGTCCTCTGTATCCCCCCAGCCACGCACCAGTGATGGCCATGAGCTGGCCTGGGTGCCACCCTGCTGTGAACATGGTTCCATCTCCTCCTCCAGCTCCTCCTCCTCCTCATCCTCCTCATCCTCCAGAACTGTGCCCCTGCTGGACAATTGCGTCCCTGGCGTTTGCGTGTGCAGGAACCCACCCTCGGAGCCCCTTGCGAATGACTGCCCTGAAAGCCTTGGAAATGTTACCTCTTCATCCTCCTCCTCCTCCTCCTCATCCTGTGCCACATCCTCTTCCATCATCGCCCGAATTGTTTTTTCAAGGAGGCATAGAAGTGGGATAGTTAAGCTGAGAACGGCGTCATTGCCACTGGCCATGTTGGTGGAGTACTCAAAACAGAGCAACAAGGCACACAGGTCTCGCATGGAGGCCCAGTTATTGGTGGTGAAGTGGTGCTGTTCCGCAGAGCGACTCACGCGTGCGTGCTGCAGCTGAAACTCCACTATGGCCTGCTGCTGCTCGCACAGTCTTTCCAGCATGTGCAAGGTGGAGTTCCACCTTGTGGGCACGTCACATATGAGGCGGTGAGCGGGAAGGCCGAAGTTACGCTGCAGCGCTGCCAGGCGAGCAGCAGCAGGGTGAGAACGCCGAAAGTGCGCACAAACGGCCCGCACTTTCTGCAGCAGCTCTGACATATCGGGGTAGTTTTTAAGGAACCTCTGCACCACCAAATTCAGCACATGCGCCAGGCAAGGGATGTGCGTCAAACCGGCTAGGCCCAGAGCTGCTATGAGATTTCGCCCGTTATCGCACACCACCAGGCCGGGCTTGAGGCTCGCTGGCAGCAACCACTCATTTGTCTGCTGTTCCATGCTCCTCCACAACTCCTGCGCGGTGTGTGGTTTGTCCCCCAAACAGGCAAGTTGTAAAACTGCCTGCTGTCGTTTACCCCTGGCCGTGCTGAAGTTGGTGGTGAAGGTGTTACGCTGTCCGGATGAGGAGGCGGTAGAGGATGAGGAAGCGGAGTAGGAGGAGTTAGGAACAGGAGGCAAACTGAAGCGCCCTGCAATCCTCGGTGGTGGAAGGACATGCGCCAAATTGCTATCCGCCTCAGGCCCATCCGCCACTGCATTTACCCAGTGTGCCGTTAGGGAGATATAACGCCCCTGACCGTGCTTACTGGTCCACGTATCCGTAGTTAGGTGGACCTTGGCACAGATGGCGTTGCGCAGTGCACACCTGATTTTTTCCCCCACTTGGTTGTGCAGGGAAGGGATGGCTTGCCTGGAAAAGTAGTGGCGGCTGGGCACGACGTACTGTGGGACAGCCACCGACATAAGGTTTTTAAAACTGTGCGTCTCCACCAGACGGAATGACAGCATTTCAAAGGCCAATAATTTTGAAATGCTGGCATTCAGGGCCAGGGATCGCGGGTGGGTAGGGGGGTACTTCCTCTTCCTCTCAAGTGTTTGGGAGATGGAAAGCTGAACGCTTCCACGGGACATTGTGGAGATGGTTGTTGGTGACCCAGGTGGTGGTGTTGCTGACAGATCGTCTGTTTGCGGGGTGGCAGGTGCCGGTATCACTACAGATGTGGCTGGAGCGGCCGAGACTGCAGCAGAAGAGGAAGCAGGATGAGCCAGAGACGTTTCTTGGTTTTGAAGGTGTGTACTCCACTGCAGCTCGTGCTTTGCACTTAGATGCCTGATCATGCAGGTTGTGCTCAGGTTGAGAAGGTTCATGCCTCGCTTCAAGCTCTGATTGCACAGGGTGCAAACCACTCGTGTCCTGTCATCAGCACATTTTCTAAAGAACTTCCACGCTAGAGAACTCCTTTGAGCTGACTTTGGTGCGCTCGTTCCCTTGCTGCGTTGGGCAGTAGCGGGCGTAGTGTCTAGGGCACGGCCGCTCCGCTTCTGCACCCTGCTCCCTCTTCTGCTGTGCTGGTGGCTCTGTGCGACCACCGCCTCTTCCTCCAAACTACTCAGTTCACCTGCATGACGTTCATTCCATGTGGGGTCGAGGACCTCATCGTCCTCCACATCATCTTCCACCCAGTCTTCACCCCTGCCCTCCTTGTCGGTCTCCACAATGCTGAACGCCGCAGCAGTTGGCACCTGCGTTTCGTCATCATCGGGGACGTGCTGCGATGATCCTTGCATGTACTCATCTTGAGAAATAAGTGGTTGGGCATCGCTGCACTCAATCTCTTCCACTTCTGGGGCAGGGCTAGGTGGATGGCCCTGGGAAACCCTGCTGACAGAGTCCTCAAAAAGAATAAGAGACTGCTGTATGGCTTGGGGCTCAGACTGCTGGCCTGATTTGCAAGGGGGTGAGGTGAAAGACGGTTGGACATTGGCTGCAGGTGCCAACTCTGACCTTTCTGCAGTAGACTGGGTGGGAGACAATGTGAAGGAACTGGAGGCACTGTCAGCAGCAAACCAATCTACTATCGCCTCAACTTGTTCTGGCCTCATCACTTCTAGGGGCGTTTGATGCCCTACCAAATACTGATGCAGGTTCTGTCGCCTACTCACACTTGAGGAAGGTGTTTCACTTGTGCGTGTAGCTGGCACAGATCGACCATGTCCTCTCCTTGCAACAGGAGCTCTACCAGCAGCACCACGACCCAGGCCACGGCCCTTATTTGACGGTCTCCTCATATTTCTGTAATTTAAGATCTTGCCCTAGAAAGGTTTTTATTGAATAGCGGAATAGAAAATATGATCCAAAAAAAGTGTATGTATATCACACGTACACAACCACACTAGGCCCCAATTACTATTGTTTGTACCCCTAAAAGGCTAGATGAGGAGTAGGGGGAGTATGGAACAGGCAGCACCCTCAAACCTTCAGAAGTATGAGATGAACCCCAACAACTTGGAAAGGTGGATCTCTCTCACACGTACCGACACAGACTATCCCGCAATTCAATTGATCCTCAAAGGTTTTTATTGAATAGCGGAATAGGAAATATGATCAAAAAAAGTGTATGTATCTCGCACGTACACAACCACACTAGGCCCCAATTACTATTGTTTGTACCCCTAAAAGGCTAGATGAGGAGTAGGGGGGGTATGGAACAGGCAGCACCCTCAAACCTTCAGAAGTATGAGATGAACCCCAACAACTTGGAAAGGTGGATCTCTCTCACACGTACCGACACAGACTATCCTGCAATTCAATTGATCCTCAAAGGTTTTTATTGAATAGCGGAATAGGAAATATGATCAAAAAAAGTGTATGTATCTCGCACGTACACAACCACACTAGGCCCCAATTACTATTGTTTGTACCCCTAAAAGGCTAGATGAGGAGAAGGGGGGGTATGGAACAGGCAGCACCCTCAAACCTTCAGAAGTATGAGATGAACCCCAACAACTTGGAAAGGTGGATCTCTCTCACACGTACCGACACAGACTATCCCGCAATTCAATTGATCCTCAAAGGTTTTTATTGAATAGCGGAATAGGAAATATGATCAAAAAAAGTGTATGTATCTCGCACGTACACAACCACACTAGGCCCCAATTACTATTGTTTGTACCCCTAAAAGGCTAGATGAGGAGTAGGGGGGGTATGGAACAGGCAGCACCCTCAAACCTTCAGAAGTATGAGATGAACCCCAACAACTTGGAAAGGTGGATCTCTCTCACACGTACCGACACAGACTATCCTGCAATTCAATTGATCCTCAAAGGTTTTTATTGAATAGCGGAATAGAAAATATGATCCCAAAAAAGTGTATGTATATCACACGTACACAACCACACTAGGCCCCAATTACTATTGTTTGTACCCCTAAAAGGCTAGGAGTAGGGGGAGTATGGAACAGGCAGCACCCTCAAACCTTCAGAAGTATGAGATGAACCCCAACAACTTGGAAAGGTGGATCTCTCTCACACGTACCAACACAGACTATCCCCCAATTTAACTGATCCCCAAAGGTTTTTGATTAAATAGCGGAATAGAAAATATGATCCCAAAAAAGTGTATGTATATCACACGTACACAACCACACTAGGCCCCAATTACTATTGTTTGTACCCCTAAAAGGCTAGGAGTAGGGGGAGTATGGAACAGGCAGCACCCTCAAACCTTCAGAAGTATGAGATGAACCTCAACAACTTGGAAAGGTGGATCTCTCTCACACGTACCAACACAGACTATCCCCCAATTTAACTGATCCCCAAAGGTTTTTGATTAAATAGCGGAATAGAAAATATGATCCCAAAAAAGTGTATGTATATCACACGTACACAACCACACTAGGCCCCAATTACTATTGTTTGTACCCCTAAAAGGCTAGGAGTAGGGGGAGTATGGAACAGGCAGCACCCTCAAACCTTCAGAAGTATGAGATGAACCCCAACAACTTGGAAAGGTGGATCTCTCTCACACGTACCAACACAGACTATCCCCCAATTTAACTGATCCCCAAAGGTTTTTGATTAAATAGCGGAATAGAAAATATGATCCCAAAAAAGTGTATGTATATCACACGTACACAACCACACTAGGCCCCAATTACTATTGTTTGTACCCCTAAAAGGCTAGGAGTAGGGGGAGTATGGAACAGACAGCACCCTCAAACCTTCAGAAGTATGAGATGAACCCCAACAACTTGGAAAGGTGGATCTCTCTCACACGTACCAACACAGACTATCCCCCAATTTAACTGATCCCCAAAGGTTTTTGATTAAATAGCGGAATAGAAAATATGATCCCAAAAAAGTGTATGTATATCACACGTACACAACCACACTAGGCCCCAATTACTATTATTTGTACCCCTAAAAGGCTAGGAGTAGGGGGAGTATGGAACAGGCAGCACCCTCAAACCTTCAGAAGTATGAGATGAACCTCAACAACTTGGAAAGGTGGATCTCTCTCACACGTACCAACACAGACTATCCCCCAATTTAACTGATCCCCAAAGGTTTTTGATTAAATAGCGGAATAGAAAATATGATCCCAAAAAAGTGTATGTATATCACACGTACACAACCACACTAGGCCCCAATTACTATTGTTTGTACCCCTAAAAGGCTAGGAGTAGGGGGAGTATGGAACAGGCAGCACCCTCAAACCTTCAGAAGTATGAGATGAACCCCAACAACTTGGAAAGGTGGATCTCTCTCACACGTACCAACACAGACTATCCCCCAATTTAACTGATCCCCAAAGGTTTTTGATTAAATAGCGGAATAGAAAATATGATCCCAAAAAAGTGTATGTATATCACACGTACACAACCACACTAGGCCCCAATTACTATTGTTTGTACCCCTAAAAGGCTAGGAGTAGGGGGAGTATGGAACAGGCAGCACCCTCAAACCTTCAGAAGTATGAGATGAACCTCAACAACTTGGAAAGGTGGATCTCTCTCACACGTACCAACACAGACTATCCCCCAATTTAACTGATCCCCAAAGGTTTTTGATTAAATAGCGGAATAGAAAATATGATCCCAAAAAAGTGTATGTATATCACACGTACACAACCACACTAGGCCCCAATTACTATTGTTTGTACCCCTAAAAGGCTAGGAGTAGGGGGAGTATGGAACAGGCAGCACCCTCAAACCTTCAGAAGTATGAGATGAACCCCAACAACTTGGAAAGGTGGATCTCTCTCACACGTACCAACACAGACTATCCCCCAATTTAACTGATCCCCAAAGGTTTTTGATTAAATAGCGGAATAGAAAATATGATCCCAAAAAAGTGTATGTATATCACACGTACACAACCACACTAGGCCCCAATTACTATTGTTTGTACCCCTAAAAGGCTAGGAGTAGGGGGAGTATGGAACAGGCAGCACCCTCAAACCTTCAGAAGTATGAGATGAACCTCAACAACTTGGAAAGGTGGATCTCTCTCACACGTACCAACACAGACTATCCCCCAATTTAACTGATCCCCAAAGGTTTTTGATTAAATAGCGGAATAGAAAATATGATCCCAAAAAAGTGTATGTATATCACACGTACACAACCACACTAGGCCCCAATTACTATTGTTTGTACCCCTAAAAGGCTAGGAGTAGGGGGAGTATGGAACAGGCAGCACCCTCAAACCTTCAGAAGTATGAGATGAACCCCAACAACTTGGAAAGGTGGATCTCTCTCACACGTACCAACACAGACTATCCCCCAATTTAACTGATCCCCAAAGGTTTTTGATTAAATAGCGGAATAGAAAATATGATCCCAAAAAAGTGTATGTATATCACACGTACACAACCACACTAGGCCCCAATTACTATTGTTTGTACCCCTAAAAGGCTAGGAGTAGGGGGAGTATGGAACAGGCAGCACCCTCAAACCTTCAGAAGTATGAGATGAACCCCAACAACTTGGAAAGGTGGATCTCTCTCACACGTACCAACACAGACTATCCCCCAATTTAACTGATCCCCAAAGGTTTTTGATTAAATAGCGGAATAGAAAATATGATCCCAAAAAAGTGTATGTATATCACACGTACACAACCACACTAGGCCCCAATTACTATTGTTTGTACCCCTAAAAGGCTAGGAGTAGGGGGAGTATGGAACAGGCAGCACCCTCAAACCTTCAGAAGTATGAGATGAACCCCAACAACTTGGAAAGGTGGATCTCTCTCACACGTACCAACACAGACTATCCCCCAATTTAACTGATCCCCAAAGGTTTTTGATTAAATAGCGGAATAGAAAATATGATCCCAAAAAAGTGTATGTATATCACACGTACACAACCACACTAGGCCCCAATTACTATTGTTTGTACCCCTAAAAGGCTAGGAGTAGGGGGAGTATGGAACAGGCAGCACCCTCAAACCTTCAGAAGTATGAGATGAACCCCAACAACTTGGAAAGGTGGATCTCTCTCACACGTACCAACACAGACTATCCCCCAATTTAACTGATCCCCAAAGGTTTTTGATTAAATAGCGGAATAGAAAATATGATCCCAAAAAAGTGTATGTATATCACACGTACACAACCACACTAGGCCCCAATTACTATTGTTTGTACCCCTAAAAGGCTAGATGAGGAGTAGGGGGAGTATGGAACAGGCAGCACCCTCAAACCTTCAGTATGAGATTGTGTTCACTGTACCCCACAAAGATTGAGTTCACTGCACCCCACAATGATTGTGTTCACTGCACCCCACAAAGATTGTGTTCACTGCACCTCACAAAGATTGTGTTCACTGTACCCCCCAAAGATTGTGTTCACTGCACCCCACAAAGATTCTGTTCACTGTACCCCACAAAGATTGTGTTCACTGCACCCCAAAAAGATTGTGTTCACTGCACCCCAAAAAGGATGTTGTTCACTGCACCCCAAAAAGGATGTTGTTCACTCCACCCCAAAAAGATTGTGTTCACTGCACCCCACAAAGATTGTGTTCACTGCACCCCAAAAAGATTGTGTTCACTGCACCCCAAAAATGATTTTGTTCACTGCACCCCAAAAAGGATTTTGTTCACTGCACCCCAAAAAGGATGTTGTTCACTCCACCCCAAAAAGATTGTGTTCACTGCACCCCAAAAAGATTGTGTTCACTGCACCCCACAAAGGATTTTGTTCACTGCACCCCAAAAAGATTGTGTTCACTGCACCCCAAAAAGGATGTTGTTCACTGCACCCCAAAAAGGATTTTGTTCACTGCACCCCAAAAAGATTGTGTTCACTGCACCCCACAAAGGATTTTGTTCACTGCACCCCACAAAGATTGTGTTCACTGCACACCAAAAAGGATTGTGTTCACTGCACCCCAAAAAGATTGTGTTCACTGCAGCCCAAAAAGATTGTGTTCACTGCAGCCCAAAAAGATTGTGTTCACTGCAGCCCAAAAAGATTGTGTTCACTGCAGCCCAAAAAGATTGTGTTCACTGCAGCCCAAAAAGATTGTGTTCACTGCAGCCCAAAAAGATTGTGTTCACTGCAGCTCACACACAGAAAAATGGATGTGGATCACTGACACCTGCCTATCTCCAATCCCACACCACACAGCAATATCGATTGTAGTTTGTAGAACACAGTTTCCCTAAAATTCAGCAGACTCTGTCCCTAACAGGATTGAGAAGAGATCGTAGATCAGGATTGAGTGCAGACCCCACCCCCCACACAGCAATATCGATTGTAGTTTGTAGAAGACACTGACCCTATATAATTCAGCAGACTCTATCCCTAAAATGCCTACAACTCGCCCTGCCTAAACACTCCGACCTGTCCCTCAATTCTATCCGGACACAAATGGTTTTTTCCTGCCTATCTTTCCCTAATCAGCAGCCAGCACGTTGATGTGTGCTCTGTCCCTGAATCTAAGCAGCATAATGACGCCGCTGCGGCTGCCTCGAACTTATAAAGACTTGGTCACATGCTTCAGACGGCCAATCACAGCTACTGAGACATTTGCAGGCATGGCTGGGATGGCTTAAGGCACACCAGTTAAACGATTGTTGATTGGCTGTTGAAAGCCCGCCATGAAAAGAGCGCCAAAGCATGCAAAACCCGGAAATAAAACGACCGAACACGGATTTTTACCCGAACATACAGTAAAGTGTCCGTGTCCGTGTTCGGGTACAAAAAATCCAATTATTCGGTACGAACACGAATAATACAGTCCGTGTTCGCTCAACACTATATATAATGCAAACACTGATCAAATCTGTAAAGATTCTTGTGAAAATCAGACGTTTGCTAACACTCATATTGTATTCTCTACAATATGTGTGTATTATGCAACTAATTTCTGCTTCAGGATAATCAGCAATATGTGTTTATTATGTATACTATGTGTTAATATACATTCTTCTTTAGGCCCCTTTCAAACAGTCCGTCCGTGCGTTTCTCTCAGCGGGGGATCGAGCCGCCGATCCCCTGCTGAGCAGGCGGGTGACAGCTGTGTCTCCGTGCTGTGCGTGGAGACACAGCTGTCAGTTTCCCATACATCCCTATAGGGGAATCGGATGGGAACGGACCGTCTGTCCGTTCTCATCCGATCCAGATTTGACGGATGGGATGTCAGCGGACATGTCTCCGCTGACATCCGATGCCCCATAGGAATACATGGGGGGGACCGTTCAAATCTGCCACAAAAACGGACAGGCGGATCTGAACGGTCAGTCTGTGTGAAAGGGACCCGACGGACAGGAGATTGGAGTCTCTGGCCCGTCATTCTTATACGGTTGCTGGCTCTATGCTGAAGCCTATTTTTGCTTCCATTATGGCAGCCCAGGCTATTGCGGATTGGACGCAGGTGCTCAGGCGCACCCTGGTGGCTGACTCTGCCCCGCCGACAACTTTGGCTATGGTGGATCAGATTCATCAGGGTGTCATGTATTTGTGTGATGCGGACTTGGATTTGGTCCCTTTGGCTGCGCGTCTTTCAAGTGTGGCGGTATTGAACCGTCGCCTGATATGGCTGAAATGTTGGTCTGTTGACCAATCTTCTCGCAAGACTTTAGCTAACTTGCCCTACGCGGGATCTCGCCTTTTTGGCGAATCTTTGGATACTCTGATAAAGGGTATTTCTGGGGGTAAGAGCACTCTCTTGCCCCAAACTCACAAGAATAAGTTTGTTTGTGGTAAGAAGAATACCTCGTTTAGACCCTCTTAGGGGTCCTTTCGTGCCTTTCGGTCGCACTATAAGGGCAAGCCCTTCAAGGGCCAAGGTTCCCAGAAGAAGCCGTGGACGGGTAAGCAGATGTCCGGCCAGTCCGGGTCCGCTGCCCATAACAATACGGCCTGAAGGGACGCCCTCACCCAGTTCTGGGGCGGGGGGACGTTTGCTCGGTTTTCTTCAACCCTGGCTGGACCGCATTCGGGACAGGTGGGTTCAGGAAATCGTTCGATCTGGTTAAAAGATCGAGTTTCTCTCTCGGCCGGCGGGCAGATTTTTCCCCTCAAACCTTCAGCTGACTCCGGAGCGCTTGCGGGATCTGCACCTGGCGGTGCGGGCCCAGGGGGTGGTGGTTCCGGTGCCTCTTCGGGACAGATTTCGGGGGTTCTATTCCAATCTGTTCACTGTGCCCAGAAAGGAGGGCAAGGTACGTCCGATTCTGGACTTGAAAGCTCTGAACCACTTTGTGCGGGTTCGAAAATTTTGCATGGAATCCCTGCGCTCGGTGGTGGCTGCCCTGGTTCCGGGGGAATTCATGGCCTCCATCGATTTGAAGGATGCGTATCTTCACATTCCAATTTTCGAGGGTCACCAGAGGTACCTTCGATTCGCCATTGCGGAGGATCACTACTAATTTGTGGCGTTACCCTTCGGTCTTGCTTCGGCTCCGCGGGTTTTCACCAAGGTGCTTGCGCCGGTCCTGGCTTTACTGAGAGCCCAGGGCATCTCTGTCTTGAGGTATCTGGACGATATCTTGATTCGGTCTGCGACCAGTCAGGGCCTGGTGAACGACCTGTTCATCACGATGCAGACTCTGCAGGAGTTCGGTTGGACGATAAATTTCCCAAAGTCAACGTTGTGTCCGTCCGTTCGTCTTCCCTACCTGGGGATGATACTGGACTCTGTTCAAGCGAAGGTCTTCCTGCCGGAAGACAAGCTCCGGACACTTCAGGACGAGGTCAGGTCCCTCAGGGACAATCAGTGCTCGTCACTCCGGACGTGTATGAGGTGTCTGGGATTGATGGTCTCGGCTTTCGAGGCGATTCCCTTCGCCCAGTTTCACACACGGGATCTTCAGGCGGAGGTCCTGGCCAAGTGGGACGGGCGTCCGCAATCTCTGGATCTGCGGATTTCGTTGAGCCGCCTCACCCGAAGGGGTCTTTTGTGGTGGCTCCAGTCCCCGGCGGTGTCGGGGGGCAGGTCTTTTCGTCCTTTGTCGTGGACGGTGATCACCACGGATGCCAGCCTGTCGGGCTGGGGTGGTGTCCTGGGCGTTCTGTCCGCCCAGGGAACTTGGTCGGGGGAGGAATCCTCTCTTCCGATCAACATTCTGGAATTGCGAGCAATACATCTCTGCCTTCTGCGTTGGACGGGCAGGCTTCAAGGCTGTCCGGTTCGGGTGCAGACGGACAATGCCACAGCGGTGGCCTACATCAACCACCAAGGGGGCACCAGGAGTGCCCGAGCGGCTCGGAAAGTAGCCGACATTCTGTCTTGGGCCGAGACGCACGTCCCGGCGATAACGGCAGTTCACATTCCGGGAGTGGAGAACTGGCAGGCGGATTATCTGAGTCGCCAGACCCTGGACCAGGGAGAATGGTCCCTTCACCCGGATGTCTTTCAGATGCTGTGCGCGAAGTGGGGGTCCCCAGATGTGGACCTGTTCGTGTCTCGTCTAAACAACAAGGTGGAAAGGTTCGTAGCAAGGACGCGCGATCCTCGGACAGACGCCTCAGACGCGTTAGTGACGTCCTGGAGTCAGTATCGTCTGATGTATGCCTTCCCACCGATTCAGCTGCTGTCCAGGTTCCTTCGCAGGTTGGCCTTGGAACCGCGCACGGTGATTCTGGTGGCACCGGACTGGCCTCGCCTGTCTTGGTACGCAGACCTCGTGAATCTGGCGGTCGACGCTCTGTGGCGTCTGCCTCTTCGAGAAGATCTCCTGTCTCAAGGACCGATCTTCCATCCTGCTTTAGTCGCTGGCTTTAACGGCCTGGCTGTTGAAAGCCAGGTCCTGAAGGATAGGGGTCTCTCCCCTGCGGTCATTCCCACTTTGATCAAGGCTAGAAAAGCCTCTTCGGGGAAGATTTACTACCGTACTTGGAAGGCGTATTTTGCCTGGTGTGAGTCCAGGGGGTATTCCCCTCGCTCGTACTCGGTATCGAGAGTGTTGGCTTTCCTCCAAACTGGAGTGGACCAGCGTTTGGCGTTGGCCACGATTAAGGGTCAGATTTCTGCGCTGGCCGTTCTTTTTCAACGCCCTGTGGCGTCTAATTCTTTGGTTAGCACCTTTGTTCAAGGGGTGCGTCACTTGTCTCCTCCTCGGAGGAATCCTTTACCTCCATGGGACTTGTTCTGTCCGTATTGCAACATGCTCCCTTTGAGAAGATCAGGGAGATCTCGTTGTCTCTCTTGTCTAAGAAGGTTGCCTTTTTGGTGGCAATCACTTCGGCTCGCAGGGTATCGGAGCTGGCGGCCTTGTCCTGCAGCTCTCCCTACTTGGTGATTCACCTGGATAAGGTGGTCTTACGACCTAACCCTTCTTTTCTTCCGAAGAGGATCTCGAAATTTCACCTCAATGAGGACATTGTCTTGCCTTCGCTTTGCGCGAAGCCTAAGCATCCAAAGGAGGTGGCGTTGCATTCCTTGGATGTTGTTCGGGCGATCAGGGTTTACCTGTCATCGACGAAATACTTTCGCAAGTCGGATTCTCTATTTGTCCTTCCAGAGGGTCCTCGGAAGGGCATGGCAGCGTCAGCTGCGACCATCGCCAAATGGATCAGACAGACCATTGTGCAAGCCTATGCTTTGAAGGGGAAGGTTCCTCCTTTCCCTGTGAAGGCGCACTCTACCAGGTCTCTGAGTACGTCTTGGGCCTATCGTCATCAGGCCTCTGTGGCCCAGGTGTGTAAGGCGGCGACTTGGTCGTCCGTTCACACCTTCTCAAAATTCTACAAGGTGGATGTTCAGGCATCGGCGGATGCTTCCTTTGGCCGCAAAGTTCTTAGTGCGGCAGTGCCTTAGGGCCCCTTGTTTTTGGGTCCTTGGCTGTTGGGATGTCTTTATCCCTAGGTTACTTGTTTTCCTGGGTCGTTGCTCCTGTTGAGCACGTTTTTTTTTCCTGTTGCCCAGTTGGTTCTCTTACCTTGATAAGGTTCCTTTCTCTGATGTGGGTACTGCGTTGCTTTAGGCGCGGCTGCTTTTTTTCCCACCCCTAATGTCTACACTGCTATGGGACGTCCCCATTAGTGATGAATATGAAGTGGCGGCGACTGTCGGAGGACGTAAGAGAAAACGGAAATTTTGTAAGATCTTACCTGTAAAATTCCTTCCTCTGAGTTCTCCGACAGTCGCCGCCCCCGCCCCTCTTTTGGGGTTTGTTTATGTACTCTACTGCTATGCTACTGAAACTGAGTTGGGAATGCAGGAAGCAGGGAGGTATTGACTGAGGGGACCACCCCCTAGGGGTGGGATATGCTAAAAGCTTTGATATTCACTGTTTTGTTGCCTAGCTACTCCTGCGGAGCAAAGGTCAATAACCCCCATTAGTGATGAATATGAAGTGGCGGCGACTGTCGGAGGACTCAGAGAAAGGAATTTTACAGGTAAAAATTCTGTTTTTGAATATTTCTTATACAAGACATCATTTTCTGTCTTTTAGTTCACATATTTTGTTGTCATTCTGTTACAATTTTCAGGATTGTATTTACAACACAGATACAGTATTTCCTATGCAGGTTCGTCTTCTAGTGGCTATCTGTATTTTAGATGGTGTGTTGCTGATAGTTTTGAGATTAAAATAACAGGATAAGCCATCTATAACAGTGTAAATTTGCTGTCCCCTCAAAATAACTCAACACACAACCATGAATGTCTAAACCCCTTGCAACAAAAGTGAGTACTAAGTGAAAATGTCTAAATTGGGCCCAATTAGCCATTTTTCCTCCCCGGTGTCATGTGACTTGTTAGAGTTACAAGGCCTCAGGTGTGAATGGGGAGCAGGTGTGTTATATTTGATGTTATCGTTCTAACTCTCTCATACTGGGCATAGGAAGTTCAACATGGCACCTCATGGCAAAGAACTCTCTGAGGATCCAAAAAAAATGAATTGTTTCTCTACATAAAGATAGCCTAGGCTATAAGAAGATTGTAATGACCCTGAAACTGAGCTGCAGCACGGCGGCCAAGACCATACAACGGTTTTACAGGACAGGTTCCACGCAGAACAGGCCTCACCATGGTCGATCAACGAAGTTTAATGCATGTGCTCAGGGTCATATCCAGAGAGTGTCTTTGGGAATTAGACTTATGAGTGCTGCCAACATTGCTGAAGAGGTTAAGGGGGTGGGGGTGTCAGCCTGTCAGTGCTCAGACCATACGCCGCACACTGCATCAAATTGGTCAGCATTGCTGTCGTCTCAGAAGGAAGCCTCTTCTAAAGATAATGCACAAAAAAGCCCGCAAAGAGTTTGCTGAAGGCAAGCAGAGTAAGGATATGGATAACTGGAACCATGTCCTGTGGTCTGATGAGACCATAATAAATGTATTTGGTTCAGATGGTGTCAAGTGTGTGTGGTGGCAACCAGGTGAGGAGTACAAAGACAAGTGTGTCTTGCCTACAGTCAAGCATGGTGGTGTAAGTGTCATTATCTGGGGCTGCATGAGTGCTGCCAGAACTGGGGAGCTACAGTTCATTGCAGGAACCATGAATGCCAACATGTACAGTGACATACTAAAGCAGAGCATGATCCCCTCCCTTCAGAGACTGGGCCGCAGGGCAGTATTCCAACATAACAACCCCAAAAACACCTCCAAGACAATCCCTGCTTTGCTAAAGAAGCCGAGGGTAAAGGTGATAGAATGGCCAAGCATGTCTCCAGACCTAAACCCTATTGAGCATCTGTGTGGCATCCTCAAACAGAAGGCGGAGGAGCGCAAGGTCTCTAACATCCACCAGCTTCAGTGATATCGTCATGGAGGAGTGGAAGAGGACTCCAGTAGTGACCTGTGATGCTTTGTTGAACTCTATGCCCAAGAGGGTGAAGGCAGTGCTGGAAAATAATGGTGGCCAAACAAAATATTGACACTTTGGTCCCAATTTGGACATGTTCACTTAGGAATTTACTCACTTTTGTTGCCAACGGTTTCGACATCAATGGCTGTGTGTTGTTATTTTGAGGGGACAGCAAATTTACACTGTTATACAAGCTGTGCACTCACTACTTTACATTGTAGCAAAGCGTCATTTCTTCAGTGTTGTCACATGAAAAGATATGATAAAATATTTACAAAAATGTTAGGGGTGTACTCTTTTGTGAGATACTGTATGTAAGCAGCATCCACTATTATTTTGTTTATTGTAAGGTGCTGTTTTTCTCATTTTATTTATGCATGTCAGAGCCATCTTTACATTTTTAATTTAGCTAACAAACTTTCTGTAGCTGTGATGTGGGGTGGGGCTATATAAATCTCAGGATCAGATAGAGAGAAATAAAAATAATTTGACAGGTAAACCAGCTTCCATATATGTGTTTCAACTGTTTGTTAGGCTTTTTTTTTCCCTAGAGCTCCAATAATATTCGCTAATACATTTTTGACACATTAAAAACATCTTTTTTCTTTTAATATTTAGTGTATAAACCCCAAAATAGTGGAGAAGTTTTGTCTTTGTGTAATTTACAAAGATAAAATCTAGAGCAACACTTAAGCTGGCCATAGAGGGGTCGGTATTCTATTAGTTCAGCAGAAATGTGGCCATTCCCGCTAGAGAGAAGTCAAATTATGGATCTTCTCTCAAACGGAAATGTTGGAACTATTTTAATCAGTCAGCACATACAGCTAATCGGCTGCGGCACTGATCAATGTATTCTGACAGTGGCAGAGTCCCTGCTGTCAGAATACAGTGGTGCAGCAGGGAGGGTTCCTTCAAATGTGTGGATGGGGAAATCCTTTTTTTTTTTTTTTTTTTTGATCAGCTAGCTGGGTAATTAAAAAAAAAATCATCTATGGCCAGGTTAAGAGATTTTACAGACCCAATGTGGCAAACCATTGCAGGCAATCCGAAATAACCATTCATTAGTCCTAGATAAATGACTCCTGAAAAAGAAATTGTAGGTACTATGAGTAATTACAAAACATTGCCATTTACACTGTACTAATGTATGAGTTTTTAAAACTTTACTCAAGGGTTATGACTTCGCTTTTTTGAGAAGGAGCAGGCTATATGAGGAATGTGGAAAAAAACTGCCTACACTTGGACAACTCAGTATATCGGAGGTTCTCGGTTAGCAGAATGCATTGGTAAGTTGGTGGAATTAATTGTTGTTCCGCATGTGAAATATGAAAAGAAAAAAAAACAAAGTAAAAAGCATTTGACACGGTACCCTATAAATGCTTAGCCCACAAATTGAGGTCTGTTGGTGTATATGTAAATGGATACAGGGGTGTGTCCAGAGGGTAATGATAAATAGTGTATCTTCTTAATGGTCTGGGACCAATCCTGTTAAACTTGTTCATAGATTATATAGAGGTTGGGATAAATTGTTCAATCTCAGCATTTGCTGATGATACAAAGCTAAGCAGGGCAATCCTTTCACAACAGAAGAAAACACGTTTACAGGAAGACCTCTATAAAATTGAAGGGTGGGCAAACACATGGCAAATGAGGTTCAATGTTGGGAAATGTAAAGTAATGCACTTGGGGGCTAAAAATATGAATGCAAGCTACATGCTTGAATCAAGGATGGAAAAAGACCCTGGGGGTCCTAATTGATGACAGACTGAGCAATAGCATGCAATTACAAGCTGAAGCAAGCAAGGCCAGCAGAATATTAGTATGCAAAAAAAGGGTATTTACTCAAGAGATAAAATGTTAATTATACCACTTTATAAAACTCTAGTTTGGCCACATCTTGAGTATGCCATCCAGCTCTTGTCCACAGTCCACAGAAAGGATGCTCTGGAACTGGACAGAGTCAAGGGAAGGGCAATGAAACGAATAAGGGGGCTGGAGGATCCCAGCTAGGAGAAACATTAACTTTATTCTCCCTGAAGAAAAGATGCTTAAGAGGGGATATGATATTATTATACAAATATCTTAATGATGATTCCAACATCAGGAGGAATCTTTTCAGTCTCAGGTCACTCAAAAAGACACAAGACCACTCAATAAAGTCGGATGAGAAGTGGCTTAACATTAAACAGTGTAAGGGGTTCTTTACTGTTAGAGTGGTAAGGATGTGGAAGACGCTTCCACAATCGGTGGTTTCAGAGGGAAGTGTCACTAATTTAAAAATACTCTTAGATTGGTATTTTATCGAACACATTATACAAGGATATAGGAAGTGGTAGAGACACAAATGCGCATGCGCGCACACACACACACACACACACACACACACACACACACACAGGCACACATTGATCTGGATGGACTGGTGTCTTTTTCCAACCTTACTAACTATGAAACTATGTTGGGTTTTATCACTTTTGCAGTTCAAAAATGTGCGGTTTTACAAAGTGAACGTCCACTGAACATACTGAATTAGGTGATGTTTCAATACCCAATCATGTGCAAGAAAAAAAAAAGCTTCCATTTAATTTGCTAAATGAACAGCCTCTAAATCAACCCATTGTGCATGTGCAGCCATATGCAAACACATTAACCACTTTACCACTAGAGCATTTTGCTGTCTTACGTCTGGGCCACTTTTTGCGATTCGGCGCTGTGCGACTTTAACTGACAATTGCGCGGTCGTGCGATGCCGTACCCAAACGAAATTTACGTCTTTTTTTTCCCACAAACAGAGCTTTCTTTTGGTGGTATTTGATCACCTGTGCGATTTTTACTTTTTGCGCTATAAACAAAGAGCGTTTATTTTGAAAAAATAACAATATTTTTAACATTTTTTAAATGAAATTCCCCCCAAAAAAGATGTAAAAACCAATTTTTTTTTTAATTTTTGGCCATTTTTTTTTCTGCTACCCATGTTTGGTAAAAAAAATCGCAATAAGCGTATTTTGAATGGTTTGCGCAAAAGTTATTGCGTTGACTAACAAAGGGAAAGATTTATGTCATTTTTGGTGTTTTTTTTTAACGAGTAATGGCGGCGATCTGCGATTTTTTTTTTTTTTTTTGCGGGACTGCGACATTGCGGCAGACAGATCGGACCCTTTGACATTTTTGACACTTTTGGGGGTACCAGTGACATTACTGCAGTAATCAGTGCTATAAATATGCACTGTTACTGTAAAAATGACACTGGCAGGGAAGGGGTTATTTTTATTGGAGAGGGAGGGGTTAATGTATGCCTGGTGCTTACTGACGTGTGGCGGGGGGGAGGTGACTGTGTGAGACAGGGACAGATCGGATGTCCAGCTATGCTGAACACTCCGATCTGTCACTCCCTGTCACTGAGGAGATCCGACCCCTCGTGTTTACACAGGCGGGCGGATCTCCACACTAGATCCCCGACGATCGGGGCAGAGCAGCGGCGATCGCCGCTGCTCCTCCCCTGGCCCGACTCCCGCTGTGAATGAAAACAGCGGGACCGCGCCTCCGGCGGCTCGCGAGCGCCGCCTACAGGGGAGGAGTCTGGCGACGTAGGTCTACGTCGTCAGACGGGATCGTGCCACTTTGCCGCAGTAGTACTCCGGTACTCAGTGGCAAAGTGGTTAAAGAGGTTGTAGAATGATTTAGTAGAACTTAACCCATTAAAACAATATATGCTCATCTGGTTCTACCCTCTCGCTCTTATAGAACTTAGGAAAATCTTATCTTTTTCTGTATGATACAGCACTTCCTTCTTTCCAGCTTAGGTTAAAATGATATACCCCCCCATACATAGACACACTGCCTCTTGGGGTAGCCATGTTACATGCTACACGTTACACACCCCAGGAAGCAGCACATTAAGGAGTGTTAGTAAATACAATTCTCTGTGCAACACCAAATGTGTTAAACCGCTACAAATAAAAATGTGTCCATTCTCCAAATCTATTAAATGTTCCTGAAAATCACTGAACTCCTCACATAAAACCATAAATATATCTTAAATTGTACTGTGCAACATTATTCCATCATCAAGAAACCAATATCTGTTACAAGAAATGTGTAAAAAATAGTGCAAATACTCCAATGTTTTGACCAATAAATATTACTCTACCAATACACTATATATGCATATATACAATAAATCCAATGTGTACAATATTCAGAGATGTGAAAAGGAAAATAATTAAATATAAAAATTTAAAGTCCATAAGTGTATGAGTGTGAGATTTCCATCACCAAATTGTTCCAAACCAACTCAATTGCTATCTACTAAAAAGAAGCCTACATTTCTTGCTGTGAGCACTCTTCTGTAAATACCAGCACCATTCACTATCGACGCTCACCTTAACACATGAACCTATTTGGCAATATAGCTCACAGTGTGCTTTCCCCTTTAAAGGGTCTTAATTGGCTGCTTCAGGTATCCAGACACCAACTCTTGACTCCTCCAGTATATCAAATGATGTGAGGGAAACACAGCAAGATATTTTCACCACCAATAACTCACAAAAGGAATAGAAATTATACATATTGTTTTACCGCTTAAATTAGCAATAGTATTTTATTAAAACAAATTAAAATGCACTCACAAAATCAGTGCACTAATAAACAGTGGCACTGGTTGCACTAATGCAGCAAAAAGGGTTTAATTAACACTGACGCTGGTTGCACTAATGCAGCTCAAACAGGTTAATTAACTGTCACTGGTCGGTCACTAATGCATCAGTGACCAGTAGCAATACATTAACCCCCTCATTCTGCATAATACAAATACCATTGGTAATTAACCTCCCCTCAGCCTCAGTCTCCCCCCCCCCCCCCCCAATCCAAAGAGGTAATGATGGCATTCAGCTTACTGGGATTAACAGTGCTTGGTTCTTCCTTGGCACGGCGGCTCCTCCAGGTCACAGCTTCGGCAAGCAAACCCTCTGCTCCTCTCATCTTGGTCCTTTGAAATTTCGGGCTCCAGCCGGTGGCTGACGTCGCTACAAATCCCTATCACGTTTGTATCTCCGCTAACAGGGAAGTGAAGGTTCCGCCCCCCCTTGTACTGGCCCTGCTCTGCTGTTTCCGACCTTCCGGAAATGGCAGGCAGCGGCGGCTATCTTTGATGTGGCAAAATGCCGCAAAACCTCAATTTTGTTCTCGAGGAACCCTAGGGTTCAGCAGAACACCCATTGGGGAACGCTGGTCTAAACCGCTGGCAACAAAAGTGAGTACACCCCTAAGTGAAAATGTCCAAAGTGGGCCCAAAGTTTCACAATTTTGTGTGGCCACAATTATTTTCCAGCACTGCCTTAACCCCCTTGAGCATGGAGTTCACGAGAGCTTCATAGGTTGCCACTGGATGCCTCTTCCACCCACTCCTCCATGATGACATCAAGAAGCTGGTGGATGTAAGAGACCTTGCGCTCCTCCGCCTTCTGTTTGAGGATGCCCCCACAGATGCTCAATAGGGTTTAGGGCTGGATACATGGTTGGCCAATCCATTACCTTTACCCTCAGCTTCTTTAGCAAGGCAGTGGTCGTCTTGGAGGTGTGTTTGGAGTAGTTATCGTGTTTGAATACTGCCCTGCATCCCAGTCCTTGAAGGGAGGAGATCATGCTCTGCTTCAGTATGTCACAGTACATGTTGGCTTTCATGGTTCCCTCAATGAACTGTAGCTCCCCAGTGCCAGCAGCACTCATGCAGCCCCAGACCATGACACTCCTACCACCATGCTTGACTGTAAGCAAGACACACTTGTCTTTGTACTCCTCACCTTGTTGCCACACACGCTTGACACAATCTGAACCAAGTTTATCTTGGTCTCATCAGACCACAGGACATGGTTCCTGTAATCTATGTCCTTAGTCTGCTTGTCTTCAGCAAACTGTTTTTGTGCTTATTTGTGCATCATCTTTAGAAGGGGCTTCCTTCTGGGATGACAGCCATGCAGAACAATTTGATGCAGTGTGCAGCGTATATGGTCTAAGCACTGACAGGCTTACCCCCCTACCCCTTCAACCTCTGCAGCAATGCTGGCAGCACTCATACGTCTATTTCCCAAAGAAAACCTCTGGATATTACGCTCAGCACGTGCACTCAACTTCTTTAGTCGACCATGGTAAGGCCTGCTCTAAGTGGAACCTGTCCTTTTGAACTGCTGTATGGTCTTGGCATCCATGCTGCAGCTCAGTTTTAGGGTCTTGGCAATCTTCTTATTGCCTAGGCCATCTTTATGTAGAGCAACAATTTTTTTCATATCCTCAGAGGGTTCTTTGCCATGACGTGCCATGTTGAACTTCCAGTGACCAGTATGAGAGAGGGAGAGCGATAACACCAGATTTGACAAACCTGCTCCCCATTCACACCTAAGACCTTTTAACACTAACGCATCACATGAAACCGGGGAGGGAAAATGGCTAACTGGGCCCAATTTGGACATTTTCACTTAGGGGTGTACTCACTTTTGTTGCCAGAGGTTTGGACATTAATGGCTATATGTTGAGTTATTTTGAGGGGACAGCAAATTTACACCGTTATACAAGCTGTACACTCACTACTTTACATTGTAGCAAAGTGTCATTTCTTCAGTGTTGTCACATGAAAAGATATAATAAAATATTTACAAAAATGTGAGGGGTGTACTCACTTTTGTAACATACTGTATATATCATGGCATATAAAGTGCATAACATTAGTGCAGTCCATTTCAAAAGTGCATCTACTGTATATATCAGGCATGTCCAACCTGCGGCCCGGGGGCCACATGCGGCCCGGAACCCCAGGCAATGCGGCCCACTGCCCCGTGACAATTTTTTTTTCCGGGTGAGGAAGGACGTCGGGTCGGGGGCATGGCCACAGGGGCCTCCAACTAATTGTAGGCAGAGGCTGCCTCGGAGGGGAGGGGGGAGGCGCGCATGTGCAGTGTTTCTGACTTCTACCACCATGACCACTTCAAATCACTGAAGTGGTCATGTTGGTTAGAGTGTTCCTTTAATATTTCTCAGAAGGAGTAAACCTCTATATACTGATTCAATTTCATTTGATCATCTTCTAGTTGTGTTAAATTAGTGCGGGGGGGGGGGCGGTGGCACAGGAAGGGCGCAGCGGCATTTTATTACTTATATACTTTAACTATAGTATATATTTTATATGCGGCCCGAGAAAATTTCTCTACGCTCAATGTGGCCCAGAGAAGCCAAAAGGTTGGACACCCATGGTATATATGAAAGTGTATAACAGTTCATTCTCCAGCTGTGATGTAACAGTTATAACCACTTGCTTCCAAATAAAGTGCCTCTCGAGTGAATATATATAGTATAAACAAAGTTGTGTACTTTCACCTTCTTGTGCTCCCAGAACTCTCACCTTAGTGAGTAACCAAATTTGCTTTTTGATTACAGTGCTCAGGGCGATGTTTCCCCGATCCTGGCTTGGTTGCAGATCTATCAGATGTATTTGGATTTTCCTTGGTAGTGGTCCCTTTAAGGCTCCGTTCACCATGCATAATCCATATGTTAGGGTAATGCAAGATGGCCTCCTATAGTGTAGTAGTCAAAATCAATAAAAAAAAATAGTAACACTTACATTCAGATCAATAAAAAACGATTGGTTATGCAAAAACACAAAGCAGCATACAGATCTCCGACATCACTTCCGGTCTAGGAAAATGGCCACCATATGATTTTTAATGGAAACCACAACAGAATGGGTCACCACACAATTTTCGGGCTCCACCAGATAAATGGCATCTAACATAACCAATCCAGTTCTCCCGATGAAGTCCTGTGTTGTGACACAACGTGTAGGGCATCCTGGACCAGAAGAGATGTTGGAGATATGTATGCTGCTTTGTGTTTTTACATACCCAAGCATTTTTTTCAATCTGAATGTAAGAGTTACTATTATTTCTCTTACGTCCTCCGACAGTCGCCGCCCCCTCTAAGTCATCACTGTTGGGTATTGTCATCTGCTCCGCAGGAGTAGCTAGGCATATAGACTTAGTTAAAAACAAAAGGCATTTGCATGTATACACCCCTGGGGGCTGTCCCATCTGGTCAATACCCTCCTGTAGTGTCCACTCCCAACTCAGTTTTAATTTGCCTAGCATCAGGAGTAGTTGGGCTTTCCCTGTGCTGGGGCTTCGGTCTCAGCCTATCTTCTTTTTATTTGATTTTCTTGAAAAATGTCAGTTTTTCTTTCTTTTCTAGCTGTTTATTTTGTCAGCTTTAGTTTTTAGTCGACTCTTCAGACGAAGATGGACATGCGGTGCTGGGATTCGGACTGGCCGCCCTGGTTCCCCAGGGCACAGAGGGTCAGATGGACCCCCAGCCCGCCATTGAGCGTTCAGCTATGGTTCGCCCTGGCATTATGAACGACCCATCTCTGTTCGCAGCAGGGATGCAGCTGTGAGGTGGCTACCTCACTGGACGCATCTGCGACTCAGCAGTGCAATGTCCCTGGCAAACGGCATTCCCTGTCAGATGAGGACAGCGGCTTTCCGTTCTGTGAGGCTCCCCACGCCATCGGGTACAGGTAAGTACTTCTGTGTGGGGCCTCTGTGTGGGGTAGCAGTCCTGGTTGCTGTGTGTTCCCCATGTCTGTGCCTTGTGTGACTCCCTGCTGCGATCCCTGCGGGGATCGCTTGTACATGCGCTGCGGCGCTGTGTGTGTTTGGGGGTGCAGACTGTGTATGGGCCGCGGCGGGGGGAAACCGAGCAGTCCGCCATTGTTTTATACACTGGGCAGGCATGTGAGCTTCTCTATGGGCACAACTACATGCTGATTTGGCGCCAATCGCCGCCATTTTTGAGGTGACCGATCGCTCGGTTCGGCCGCATGTCGGCGGCCATTTTGGTGGAGTCTCCCATACGTTCCTATGGGGCAGTCATTTTCCCTGGGTCATGCAGCAGATGGTTCAGCCTACTTTTACAGCACTTCCTCTTTCCTCTGAAGCAGGAATATTTTTTCTGTACTGTCGCTTCTGGCTCAGTTTTGTCTCCTTCCTGTTTGGGGGTCTTTTTCTATCTTTATAGCTGGAGCGGTGGGCTGCGCACTCGCAGCGCTTTTAAAGGGACAGCACCTAAATCTTGCACTGTCCTTTTTTTCTCACCTGCGCATGGATTCTCCGGATAGCAAATTTCCACCAGCCCAGTTCTCCTGTGGCCCCTCTGAGACCTGATTTGGCCGCTGTAGTGGCGACTTTAGTGTCTAATATGGAAATGCTGATGGCTGAACGTGCTGCTCGTAAGAGGCCCAGATTGTCCCTCTCCTCTGATTCAGAGGGTGATATGGCTGCTGCGAGTGTGCCCTTTTCAGGGTCCCGCTCATCCTTGGACCTGCAGGGGTCTGAGGCGGAGGTGGAGGGGGTTGATACCTCCTCTCCGGGGTCGTCCGAAGAACGGGCGACCATGGATGAATTAATTATTTCTGTGAAGGAAACTTTGCACTTGGAGGATGAGCCCAGTCCCCTGGGCGTTGCGTCCTCTTTTGGGACGCACAGGACCCGCAAGTCGGCGCAGGTTTTTCCCTGTCCCGCTGAGTTTCATTACACTGTTAATGAAGTGTGGCGCACGTTAAAACGTCCGTTCGTGGTGCCCAGTCGGTTCAAATTGCTTCACGCCGGCTACGGAATCGCGCTGGTGTGTACCTCCACAGGTGGATCACACGGTTGCAGTGTTGAACAAGGCTACCTTGGTTCCTATGGAGGATTCCCCGGTTTTCCGGGATCCAACGGACCGGTGTTTGGAGTCTTTGGCCCGCCATTCCTATACGGTGGCGGGCTCTCTGCTCAAACCCATTTTCGCGTCCATGTTAGTGGCGCAGGCGGTTGCTGATTGGACTATGGTGCTTAAGAACAACCTTGTGTCTGATGATGTTCCGCCTGCCCGGCTGGAAATGGTGGATCAAATCCACCAAGGAATTATGTATCTGTGTGATGCAGCCTTAAATGAGGCCCCCTTGGTGGCTCGCTTCTCCAGTGTCGCGGTGCTTAACCGACGCCTGATATGGCTGAAGAGCTGGTCGGCCGACCAGTCCTCGTGGAAAACGGTTGCTGATTTTCCCTATGCTGGCTCTCGCCTTTTTGGCGAGGCGTTGGATACCCTGGTAAAAGGCATCACGGGGGGCAAGAGCACTATGCTGCCCCAGAACCCGAAGCACAAGTCCTTCCGGGGCAAGCGGAGTTCTGCGCCTAGATCCAGTCAGGGTTCCTTTCGTGCCTTTCGGAACCAATCCAAGGGCAAGCCCTTCAAGTCCCAGGGCGGACAGAAGAAGCCCTGGGCGGATAAGCAGAAGTCAGGCAATACCGCTTCGACGGGCCAATCCACTTCTGCCTGAAGGCACGCCCTCACCCGTTTCTGGGGTGGGTGGACGTTTGCGCGGTTTCCTCCAACTTTGGCTGCTCCGGATTTCGGACAGGTGGGTTCAGGAAATCGTTCGGTCGGGATACAAGATCGAGTTTCTTTCCCGGCCAGCGGACAGATTCTTCCCCTCAAATATTCATTTGCCTCTGGGGCGTCTGCAGGACTTGCACCGTGCGGTTCAGGACCTCCTTGCTCAGGGAGTGGTCGTCCCGGTGCCTCACCAGGACAGGTTTCGGGGCTTTTATTCCAATCTGTTCACTGTGCCCAGAAAGGAGGGCAAAGTGCGTCCTATCCTGGACCTGAAAGCTCTGAACCGCTTTGTGCGAGTTTGGAAATTCCGTATGGAGTCTCTCCGATCGGTGGTGGCTTCTCTGAGCCCAGGGGAGTTCCTGGCTTCAATAGACCTCAAGGATGCGTACCTGCATGTCCCCCATCTTCGAGGGTCATCAGCGGTACCTTCGGTTTGCTGTCGCGGAAGACCATTACCAGTTTGTGGTGTTACCTTTCGGTCTTGCTTCGGCTCCCAGGGTCTTTACCAAGGTACTGGCGCCGGTTCTGGGCCTACTGAGGGCTCAGGGCATTGCGGTCTTGGGGTATCTAGACGATCTCCTCATAAGATCAAGTGTCAGTCAGGACCTGGTGCGCGATCTGTCCATCACGGTCCGAACGCTTCAGGGAGTTCGGATGGACCATCAACATTCAGAAATCATCGTTGTCCCCTTCGGTTCGTCTTCCCTACCTGGGGATGATTCTGGACTCAGAAGGTGTTCCTGCCAGAGGACAAGCTCCGAACATTGCGGGACGAGATCGGGTCCCTCAGGGATGTGCCAGCATCATCACTCAGGACCTGTATGCGGGTCCTGGGGTTGATGGTGTCGACCTTCGAGGCGATACCTTTTGCTCAGTTCCACACGCGAGCTCTCCAAGCGGAGATCCTGGCGAAATGGGACGGACTGGCTCGGTCCCTGGATCTGCATGTCTCCTTGAGTCGTCAGACAAAATTGGCTCTTCGGTGGTGGCTCCAGTCTCCGGTGACGCAGGGCAAGTCTTTCCGTCCGTTGGTTTGGATGGTGATCACCATGGATGCCAGCCTGTTAGGCTGGGGTGGGGTCCTGGGCACCCTGTCTGCCCAGGGCACTTGGTCGGAGGAGGAGTCCTCCCTTCCGATCAACGTCCTGGAATTGCGAGCGATCAAGCTCTGCCTCCTCCAGTGGTCGGATCGTCTACAGGGTCGTCCTGTCCGGGCGGACAATGCTACCGCGGTGGCTTACATCAACCACCAAGGGGGCACCAGGAGTGCTCGGGCGGCCCGGGAGGTGACAGACATTCTGTCTTGGGCCGAGCTTCACGTCCCGGCAATCTCAGCGGTTCACATTCCGGGTGTAGAGAATTGGCAAGCAGACTGAGTCGCCAGACCCTGGACCAGGGGGAATGGTCCTTACACCCGGAGGTCTTCCAAATGCTGTGTGCGAAGTGGGGATCCCGGACGTGGATCTGTTTGCATCTCGGCTAAATCAAAAGGTGGGAAGGTTCGTGGCAAGAACGCGCGATCCGTTGGCGGACGCCTCGGATGCGTTGGTGGCCCCTTGGCATCAGTATCGTCTGATGTATGCCTTTCCTCCAATTCAGTTGCTGTCCAGGTTCCTCCGCAGGCTAGCCTCGGAGCCGCACCTGGTGATTCTGGTCGCGCCGGACTAGCCTCGCCGGTCCTGGTACGCCGACGTTGTTCACCTGGCAGTGGCGCCTCCGGGGCGACTGCCCCTGCGGGAAGGTCTTCTGTCTCAAGATCCAATCTTCCATCCTGCTTTACAGTCGCTGGCTTTAACGGCCTGGCTGCTGAGACCCAGGTCCTGAGGGACAAGGGTCTCTCCCCTGAGGTTATCCCTACGCTGATCAAGGCTAGGAAATCCTCTTCTGGTAAAATCTATTACCGTACCTGGAAAGCTTATTTCGCCTGGTGAGAGTCCAGGGGGTTTTCCCCTCGCTCGTACTCGGTGTCAAGAGTGTTGGCTTTCCTCCAGTCTGGCGTGGATCAGCGTTTGGCGCTGGTCACGATAAAGGGTCAGGCCATCCTTTTCCAACGCCCTGTGGCGTCTAATTCCTTGGTCCGTACCTTCATTCAAGGTGTGCCACACTTGGTTCCTCCCAGAAAGGAGCCTTTACCTCCATGGGACTTGAACTTGGTTCTGTCCGTGTTACAGCGTGCTCCCTTTGAAAATATCAGGGAGATCTCTTTGCCTCTGTTGTCAAAGACGGTCGCCTTTTTGGTGGCGATCACTTCGGCTCGCAGAGTATCGGAGCTGGCGGCGTTGTCTTGCCGCTCCCCTTACTTGGTAATCCATAAGGATAAGGTGGTGTTGAGAACACTTCCGTCCTTTCTTCCCAAGGTGGTCACTGAATTTCACCTTAATGAGGAAATTGTTCTGCCTTCATTTTGCACGAAGCCTAAGCATCCGAAGGAGATTGCTTTGCATTCTTTGGATGTTGATAATAGGAGTAAGAATAAAACCCACTCAACCCAGCGCTAATAAAATAGAAAATCTAAATGTAAAGCAGCCGCTATAAAAAATCAAATAATAAGAAGAGGTGTATAATGAGAATCAGAGGAGGCTCACATATTAGCGCTGCTAGTGTATGTGAGCCTCCTCTGATTCTCATTATACACCTCTTCTTATTCTTTGGATGTTGTCCGGGCGATCAGGGTTTACCTGTCTACAGAATCCTTTCGTAAAACGGATTCCCTGTTTGTTCTTCCTGAGGGGTCTCGGAAGGGCATGGCTGCGTCCGCAGCATCTATTGCCAAATGGATCAGACAGACCATTGAGCAGGCTTATGCTTTGAAGGAACGGGTTCCACCCTTCCCTGTTAAGGCGCACTCTACTAGATCTGTGAGTACGTCCTGGGCTTGTTGGCATAGGGCCTCGGTGGCCCAGGTGTGCAAGGCTGCGACTTGGTCGTCGGTGCACACTTTCTCGAAATTCTACAAAGTCGACGTTCTGGCATCGGCTGATGCTTCCTTTGGCCGCAAAGTTCTCAGTGCGGCAGTGCCATGAAGGACCCTTGTTTTTTTATGGGTCCCTGTCTGTTGGTATTTGCTTTCCTGGGCGGTTGCTCCTGTTGAGCATTGTTTTTTCTGTTGCCCAGTGGGTTCTCTTACAGTGCATGTAAGGTTCCTTTCTCTGCTATGGGTACTGCGTTGCCTCTTATACGGTTGCGTCTCCCACCCCTCATGTCTATACTGCTTTGGGACATCCCAACAGTGATGACTTAGAGGGGGTGGCGACTGTCGGAGGACGTAAGAGAAAACGGAATTTTTGTAAAATCTTACCTGTAAAATTCCTTTCTCTGAGTCCTCCGACAGTCGCCGCCCCCGCCCCTCTATACGGGGTTCTTGTTTTCTTACTGCTATGTTACCAAACTGAGTTGGGAGTGGACACTGCAGGGGGGTATTGACCAGATGGGACAGCCCCCAGGGGTGTATACATGCAAATGCCTTTTGTTTTTAACTAAGTCTATATGCCTAGCTACTCCTGCGGAGCAGATGACAATACCCAACAGTGATGACTTAGAGGGGGCGGCGACTGTCGGAGGACTCAGAGAAAGGAATTTTACAGGTAAGATTTTACAAAAATTCCGTTTTTTTAAATAAACATATTGATTCAAACTTCTACACTATGGGTGGTCATAATATTATGGGTGATTGGTGCAACAATCCTTAACTTGCCGTAAAAGAGTTTTAATAGAAGCCCTCATTGACCCCAGTAGCTACAGGAACTGTGGACTCATTCAACATCAAAGATCACAGCAAAATATTCCTAGACCACTTCTGTAGTGAAATTTAAGGACGAATTGCTCCACGTGCCTGCATCAAACCATGTTGTGCTTCCTAAGAATATGTAAATATTTGAATGAACATACAGTGAATCCAGAAAGTATTCACAGTGCTTCACTTTTCCATATTTTGTTATGTTACAGCCTTTTTCCAAAATTGATTACATTAGTTATTTTCTCAACATTCTACAAACAAAACCCCATAATGACAATGTGAAAGAAGTTTGTTCAAAATCTTTGCAAATTTATTAAAAATAAAAAACAAAATAAGTCACATGTACATAAGTATTCACAGCGTTTGCCAAGATACTCAAAATTGTGCTCAGGTGCATCCTGATTCCACTGATCTTTGAGATGTTTCTACAACTTGCTTGGAGTCCCCCTGTGGTAAACTCAGTTGATTGGAGATGATTTGTAAAGGCACACACCTGTCTATATAAGGTCCCACAGTTAACAGGGCTTTTTCAGAGCTAAAATCAAGCCATGAAGTCCTGTAGACCCTTGAGACAGGATTGTATGGAGGCACAGATCTGGGAAAGGGTACAGAAAATGTTCTGCAGCATTGAAAGTCCTAATGAGCACAGTGGCCTCCATTACCCGTAAATGGGAGAAGTTTGGAACCACCAGGACTCTTGCTAATGTGGGCCGCCTGGTCAAACCGAGCTATCGGGGGAGAATGGCCTTAGTCAGGGAGATGACCAAGAACCCAATGGTCATTCTGACAGAGCTCCAAAGTTTCTCTGTGGGGAGAGGATAACCTTCCAGAAGAACAACCACCTCTGCAGCACTCCATCAATCAGGCCTGTATAGTAGAGTTGCCAGGCGGAAGCTACTCCTCAGTAAAAGGCACATGGCAGCCCGCCTGGAGTTTGCCAAAAGGCACCTGAAGGACTCTTAGACCATGCGAAAAAAAATTCTCTGGTCTGATGAAACAAAGATTGAACTTTTTGGCCTAAATGGCAAGTATCATGTTCGGAGGAAACCAGGCACCGCTCATCACCTGGCAAATACCATCCCTACAGTGACGCATGGTGGTGGCAGCATCATGCTGTTGGGATTTTTCAGTGGCAGGAACTGGGATACTAGTCAGGATTTTGGGAAAGAAGAATGCAGCAATGTACAGAGACATCCTTGACGAGAACCGGCTCCAGAGCCCTCTGGACCTCAGACTAGGGCTGAGGTTCACCTTCTAACACAGTGGTTCTCAATTCCGGTCCTCGGGACCCACCAACAGGCCAGGTTTGCAAGATAACTAAATTACATCACAGGTGATCTCATTTGCTGCTCAGTGATTGCAGTATTCTAGTCTGCATCCCCCAAGGTAATACTTAAAATCTGGCCTGTTAGTGGGTCCCGAGGACCGGAATTGAGAACCACTGTTCTAACAGGACAACGACCCTAAGCACACAGCCAAGATAACAAAGGAGTAGCTATAGGACAACTCTTTGAATGTCATTGAGGGGTCCAGCCAGAGCCCAGACTTGAACCCATTTAGCAATCTCTAGAGGGATCTGAAAATGGCTCTGCACCGACGCTCCCCATCCAACCTGATGGAGCTTGAGAGGTCCTGCAAAGAAGAATGGGAGAAACTGCCCAAAAATAGGTGTGCCATGCTTGTAGAATCATACTCAAAAAGACTTGACGCTGTAATTGGTGCCAAAGGTGCTTCAACAAAGTATTGGCCAAAGGATGTGAATACTTATGTACATGTGATATTTTTTTTTTTTTTTTTAGTTTTTTATTTTTAATAAATTTGTAAAGATTTCAAACAAACTTTCATGTTGTCAATTGTTTGTAGAATTTTGAGGAAAATAATGAATTTAATCAATTTTGGAATAGAGCTGTAACCTAAAAAAAATGTGGAAAAAGTGAAGCGCTGTGAATACTTTCCGGATTCCCTGTAGCTTGGTCACTTTATGGCATTTTTGCTTTGCCACTGTACATGACTCGGAAGCAGGCAGTATTCTTAGCTCTGTGCCCAGAATGGAATAACAATGCAGAAGGACAGCAGGCAGTGTTTTTCTTTTAATTGTGAATGAACAGATTTGAAGCTTGTATTGCTGTGCTTCCTTTTATGACAATATCTGACAGGTCAGTCTCCTAGTCAAAGGGAAGGGATTGCAGCTTCTCTGCTCAGCGTTCATAGCGGAAACATATTCCATTAGAGACAATGGCGCACATTGGTAAAACACATTTATATTTGGTTCCAGCTTCAGATATCCTGGTGAGTGGACAACCATCGGCCTATTTCAACAAGACAACGTGTCTAGAAGTTGTTTCGGACAAGAAAAGAAAACAGGAACATATAGATGAGTTCATAAGCGCACTGAAAGAAAGAGACAGAAAAAAAATCACAACAGAAATCTGGATTTTGTCGCTTGTGGAAAATGCTCAACAGATTAAATAAAATGTGATTTTGGAATGCCTTTTTAATTTTCTGATTTTTGGCAGCCCCCTGCTTGAATTTCAAATTAATGTCTGATTGCTAACAATGCCGTACTTACTGACATTTGTTGTTATTCATTTTGAATGTCATTAACTCTGCAAACATCAATTACAGTAAATCAAATATATAATAGTATATATTAAATCCTAAGGCTAACTATTTATTATAGCGTGGAAAGAGATTACGTTACTGTCAGGTGAACCCAATGGGGAGTTTTTCCCTCCCTGCCACTGTAACACACCCACAGGTCTCATTTTTTTCTTTTTTCAATGAATGTATATGAAGAAGGGGGTGTTGTTCAATTTTTTAAATACAATTTTTAATTTGCACATTTACTTGGCCAAGCTTTTTAAATATGTGTTGAATTTAAGATATGTATATGTAAATAAATTTTGTAAGGAATTTTGCAACTTTAGTGGTGTTTATTGTCAGTTTGTGTTTTTGCTTTTCTTTATATATAGAGGGTGGTTGTTCAGTCAGATTCAGGTTTTTATTTCTTTGTATAGTGCTGTGATTTATTACCCACGACTCATCCACTCTTACTGAAACCAGCTTAGATTATAAGAAAAGTTAAATTTTTATCTTTGTTTTCTTTTATTTATTTTTTTTTGGGGGGGGGCTGCTTTAGATATTTTCTTGTTTAATTGAATTTTTATTGTAATGTAAAGAAACTTACAAAACAAGAAAACAAATATCAAACAAAGAGTCCAATTCCACATACATAGGCATAGAATTAATGGAAGACAGTCATAAAAAAAAAGTAAAATTCAGGCATTAACAGTGCAAGCATAGAGGTCAACCATAAAACAGTCTAATCAAGTGTACATGTATACAGTGCATCCGGAAAGTATTCACATCGCTTCACTTTTTACACATTTTGTTATGTTACAGCCTTCATTATTTTCCTCAAAATTCTCTAAACAATACCCCATAATGACAATGTGAAAGAAGTTTGTTTTTAAGGGTCCATTCACACTGGCGCAGCATGACTTGCTGGGGCGAACTGTGAAGTCGCGGTGCACATCGGCGTGACATGCAGGGACTTCATATAATTGAAGTCAATGCAAGTCGCCTCCAGGTCGTCCCAAAGTAGTACAGGACCCTTTTTCTAAGTCGGAGCGACTTGTGTCACTCCTATTAGAACGGGTCCTGTACTATTCAATGGCGAGCGACCGACCGCGACTTGTCAGGCAACCAAGTCGCCTGACAAGTCGCGCTAGTGTGAATGGACCCTAAATCTTTACAAATTTAATAAAAAAGGAAACAAATCCCATGTACATAAGTAAACACAGCCTTTGCTCAATACTTTGAAGCAGCTTTGTGCACCAATTACAGCTTCAAGTCTTTTTGAGTATGATGCTACAAGCTTGGCACACATATTTTTGGGCAGTTTTCCCCATTCTTTTTTGCAGGACCTCTCAAACTCCATCAGGTTGGATGGGGAGCATCAATGCACAGTCATTTTCAGATCTCTCCAGAGATGTTCAAGTCTGGGCTTTGGCTGGCCCACTCAAGGACATTCACAGAGCTGTCCCATAGACAATCCTTTGTTATCTTGGCTGTATGCTTAGGGTTGTTGTTCTGTTGGAAGATGAACCTTTGCCCCAGTCTGATGTCCAGAGCACAGTGGAGCAGGTTTTCATCAAGGATCTCTCTGTACATTACTGCATTCATCTTTCCCTCAATCCTGACTAGTCTCCCAGTTCCTGCCACTGAAAAACATCCCGACAGCATTATGCTGCCACCTCCATGATCCACTGTAGGGATGGTATTGGCCAGGTGATGAGCGGTGCCTGGTTTCCTCCAAACATGACTTCAATCTTTCTTTCATCAGACCAGAGAATTTTGTTTTCCATGGTCTGGGCGTCTTTCAGGTGTCTTTTGGCAAACTCCAGGTGGGATGTCATGTGCCTTTTACTGAGTGGATTTTGTCTGGCCACTATACCATACAGGCCTGATTAGTGGAGTGCTGCAGAGATGGTTGTTCTTCTGGAAGGTTCCTCTCTGTCCACAACTGCTGGAGCTCTATCAGAGTGACCATCAGATTCTTGGTCACCTCCCTGACTAAGGCCCTTCTCCCCCGATCGTTTAGTATGTCCAGGTAGCCCACTCTAGGAAGAGTCTTGGTGGTTTCAAACATCTTCCATTTATGAAAGAAGGAGGCCACTGTGCTCATTGGGACCCTCAATGCTGCAGAGATTTTTCTGTACCCTTCCCTAGATCTGTGCCTCGATACAATCCTGTCCCGGAGGTCTTCAGACAATTCCTAGGAGTTCATGGCTTGGTTTGTGCTCTGACATGCACTGTTAACTGTGGGACCTTTTTCAAATCACTGGTGATGTAGCCAGGCCATCAGCGATGCACCCTGGGAAGGCTACATCACCTTGTCTATATACTACAAGATCTCTCCAGATTTCACAAAATCCTGCGAGAACTTCTGGCAAAGGCATTTTCATTTCTGTGCCAGATCTCACATTGCACATGCGCAAGATCTGTCAAAGATAGGATTCGTGTATTACAGATAAATTCAACCCATCGTATTTCTTCCCAACTGAAACCCCCCTGCCACTAGCTCTGAACAAATAATGCATAACACCAATATTGAGAAAAATTTACATTTCATTTAACAAATTAACAAAATAAACATTTCTTAAAACAGAAACAATACCAAATCCAGTACCCGTAACATAAAGGTTGCCGATCTTGGGAGGCACCAAAAATCAAATTAGCATTGTGTATCAGGGTTAATACTTAATGGTCCCCAGCTGCGCATTACCTGGGATCCCCTAGAGGGCTCCTTACCTTAGATGGGTCACCCTATGAACTTTTCCAAGAATATTAATGCCTTCCAAGACCCTAACCACCAAACCCTTTCCTTTGTTTTTTTTTTTTACAAATAAAACAACCAAACAACCCAAAACAGGGCAGGAGGGCGAGGATTCCTGTTCTTGACTCCTGTTCTTCCGACTTCACCAGCAGGGTCTGTAAAACAAACTCTCTGTCCCTAGCATGCCCCCTATCCAAAACTCCACCTATTACTCCTGGACCAATCCCAATAATTTACCTCTTGCTACACCCCAGCCAATTAACCCTTGATGTCCTGTATTCTGTAAACCCCATCATGAGGCCCTGCGCCTATTTTTTATTTTTTTTGCTTTGGGCCTGCCTTTATCAGTGGGCCAACACAGATAACACATAGGAAGAATCTGGCCACTAATTATGGTGTTTTTAAAGCTGGTAGTGTGGGAGCAGGATGCATACAAATGACATCCAGTGGCAATGTGGGAAAATTTTAAAAAGGGGCATTGATTGATAGATGTAAGTCACTTGTTTACCTGGTTGCCTTTAAATAGCATTGGCAGTTTTAAAGGGGAGGGGGTCCCTTTTAAGGTTGTTAGTAGCATCACTAAGGCATAAATTCCAAGTCTTGGTTGCTAAATGGTCAGAGCAGCTGTCAGTAAACTAGCAGGGAGTGTTTCCCACAGCACTAGATGAAAGCACGGCTGTTTGTAGCTTACACAGGAGGGTGACAAATACTTCTGCAACATTGGGAGCTGGTGGGATAGCGTTGTCACCCTATTATGGAAAGGACTAAATGAAGAGCAGGAACAACAAGTATTTATTAAGCATTTACTGTACTTACAATAATATAAAAAAAAAAAAAAACCTTGCACAACTACATTTACAAGTCAAAAATAGAGCTATTTACACAACATTATTATTTTGGGTTACATACACTTAACCGTAGGCTGACACATGAGAACAGTATAATAGCGGCTCTGATAAAAAGCCCTCTTTGGAAGTATGGAAAGGGTAAAACTGCTCAGTTCATTTTTGCTGTTTAAATTGTTTTTGGAAATGCAACAAGAAGTGAGAGGTGATCTATTCAAAGTGCAGAAATTCCCATTTTACACAGTTGCCACCAATAAAGTTACTCCCATTGGAAGATTTCCCCCTTACTCCTGTTTTAGTGACAACTGTAAAATTTTTGATTTCCATCATTTTCTGTTCTGATTATTGTGGTCACCAGGATAAAAAGAGAGAGCAAATCTGTCACAGATAGCAATCACAACCTGACACATGTTTTTACTAGCTCTCCACTCTATCCACAACAGGAAAAAATGATTTGGCTATACACACACTTCAACTAATACACAATGCAATGGTAATACGACATTAGGCAAACTTATGGACTAAGGTAAACAGCGCATAGTCCCATTGTGTGGCCCTACAATATAACAAAAATTCATAGTATTAATTATTATATTTTTAATTTTGGTACTGGGGCTTGACACTTTGCTTTATGATAAAGTCATCTGTCAGTCCCTGTCACTATGGAGATCCGCCCGCTGTGTTTACACACAGCGGGCGGATCTCCAGACTCGATCCCCGACGATCGGGGCAGAGCAGCGGCAATCGCCGCTGCTCCTCCGCTGGCCCGACTCCCGCTGTGAATGAACACAGCGGGAGCGAGCCTCCGGCGGCACGCGAGCGCCGCCCACAAGGGGCGGAGTCCAGCGACGTAGGTCTACGTCGCTGGACGGGATCGCGGCACTTTGCCGCAGTAGCCTCAATGTAAGCGGGGCTAAAGTGGTTAAGTAAATATCTCCTAAACAATACATGTTGAGGAGGTATTTACTGTATCTACAGGTGAGCCTTGTATACTGTAGGCTTACTTGTAGGTACAGTATAAATCAACAAAAACACCTTTACTACCACTTTAAGGGCCTTTGTCGATGGGCTTTGGGCTTGTGTTGATGCCGTTAGTTTGAGGGGCTCCCAAGGTAATTCAGGGTTCATTAACAGGTGCAATTGATCTGCATTAGACCTCCTTCTAACATGCATTTGACCTGCTTCAAGCAACTGTTGCATTCCTATAGATTTGTATGAGAATGCAACGTTTACCTAAAGCAAACAAAAGCCATTTGACACACGCCCTATTAGTGCTCTTATTGGCCACTGAAACCGTTTCCTTTGACAAAGGGAGGGATGCTGGTGGAGCTTAGCATAGAAACTAGCAAACATCAGGCCCCAGTGAAAAAGGAAAAATACATGAGTAGAGTTATGCCCCATACACACGTGCAGATTATCTGCAGACTTTTGTCTGCAGACTTACCAAAACCATATAATATGAGGTCAAACCTAAACACTTTCAATTTGTATGCAATCCGGCAGGCCCTTGCACTACATAGAAAAGGTAAGTCTGCAGATAATCGGCACGTGTGTATGGGGCATTAAAAGAAGATATTGTATGGCGTCTGTTCTAAGGCGGGTCTTAGTTTAAAATGGTACAGCGTCATTTGAAGCAATCCATAGTAGAAAAAGCCCTCACATTTTTTCCATTGATGAACGGTAGACTGTGGAGATGCCAGCCCGTATCACTGTTCATTTTAGCAGTTTAGGTCAGAGTTTTGGAGAGGCAGATGTACTGATTGCATAGGTGTGGGCTGAGTTCATATTAGACCCAGGGTTAAAGCTGGGGGCTCAACCCAACAGATAGGAGGTCAGTGCATGGGAGTCAGGAGGACTCCCATCCTCTCTAGGAGTCAGAGGGATTGCAGGGAGCAGTCAAAGCATGCATGTCTGCAGGAGGCAGATGTAGTCTGCCACAGAGCAGTAACAAGCTGATTGTGAGTAAGCTATGAGAGCGCTTGACTGGAGGGAAACCTTTGTGTTGGTCTGAGGAGCAGACCTAAGGCCTAGGCATGAGGCCCGAAGCAGCCGTGTGGCAGGTTAGCAAACCAGGAGGCTGAAGTGATGTAACAAGTTACAGTAAGCGTGGGACTCCTGTGTCGCAAATTGCAGTCTTTTGTGAATTTTACCGTTCCATTAAAAAAAAAATGGGCTGCCATGCCCTTAAAAATGCAGTTCTGGACTGGCACAACTTCTTGAAAAGGCATGCACCTATTCAGTCTAATCACTCCGATCTTTACAAGACCAACATATACTATAAGATTGGCACAGCAGAGCACATATACCCTGTTTTACCTTGCTTTTTGGAAATACATTGAAAAATGCATGTTTTATTGTGTGTTACGCCAACACATGTGTGTTGTGAGTTCACTTTTCGACCTAGAACCAAGTCCATGTTAGGGCCAACATGAATATCTTTGAGGCAGCACCTAGTTTGCTATTTTTCCAGCCATTCTTCAATTGTTGAAAACCAAACAAAAACCAGTCGTGCTGGAAAATGAATATATAACCTATGCCAGCTGCTGCCACAGGATACCAATATTGTGCCCTGAAATTCAGTATTATAAAGCCCCAAAAGAACTAAAATGGCACACATCACTATACATCCAAACAAATAAGCAAACTCTGTGAAATAAAGTCCAGAAACATAAAATGTCAGTTCAATATTATGTGCATATAATGATTATAAATTCAAACTTATAGTCGTGCTCTGTGGATTACAATAGTGCAACTTCAAATGATATATCAGCATGTCATGTTCCAGTCCCTCCACACCATACCTGTAGGTGGTTCCCCAATACACACCACACTCACCAGAGAAATCTGACCCCATGTGTTAGCAAGGGAGTCAAAAAAGTGCACAAGGTATCCACTGGAAGGTATGCACCCAATCTTCCAGGATATCCGGACCCTTATGCATCACTAGCGGTCACTTGCCAAGTTTGGTTAATAAACAAATGAAGTTAAGGGAGAAAAAGCCATTTATGGTGAAAACACCTTTTTTTATTAGGAAAAAAAATAATCCAATGCATGTATTAATAGGAGTGTGTACACAAAATAGGAAGAACTGCTGTGTGCAATCAGCGTGCGCTCCACCGAGTGGATGTTACATAGTTAGTCAGGTTGAAAAAAGACACAAGTCCATCTGGCTCAAACAATAAAAAACAAAAATAAAAAGTGCTGTCACAGAAGTCTTTGCCTACGCGTTTCATTATTACTATGCAACCTCCTCAGGAGCAGACAAAAACTGGCTTCACTCTGTTCTTCACTATATATATATATATATAAACCCCCACCTATATAACCATACTAAGAGTTGCTGCCTTCTTACCAAACATAGCTATTGCACATATAATTCCCTTATCTTCTCACAAGATAGCACAACAGCATATGATCTTAATGTCTCAGTATGTTATTATACATTCTTACATCTATTTAACAATACCAATATACCTATGCCTTATGCCCCATATACAGCGCCATCTTGTGTGGATGTAGGGCAAACACAGCAAAAACCTATTTTGACTTCCCCATTTAAAGGGTAACTCCACTTTCGTGGGGAAAAAATATCAGCAAATAAAGAAAAAACAATAAAGCGTGTACAATTGCGACACAAATCATGTTGTAATTGAATGTTATTAAAAATGACCTTTCCTTTTCAATCTTCAGCTGCTGTTATTTTCTGAAAATGCAATGCAATATTATCTACCTGGAGCTCTTCTGTACACAGAATGTGTACTGACTACATCCCAGAAACATCATTTCCTGCTTGTGTGATTGGCTCACCATTTTTCCCAGAAGTCTGTACTAAGATACAAGTCAGATTTCTGGTATCCCCTGCCACAAAAATGTCATTTCTGGTGAGATACTCCTAATAGGAACACATCTAAAGTAATACAGGCCAAGCAGATTTCCTCATTAGAGCCCTGCAACTGCCACAGCTGACAGATACTATGAAACCACTCCCATGAGACCCACCCAGCCCAGGGGCACAGAGGAGCAAACCATGATTTCTTCAGAATAACAAAAGGTAAGAATCTGCAACCAAGTTTGTTAAAATCCTTGCAATGTACATACTGTAGATCACCCAGAGGGGAATGTTTTTTTTTTTCTCAACAAAAGTGGAGTTACACTTTAAAGTATAAAAAAAAAATATTGCAAAGGAATACAGGTATAATAATATGTAAATCACATTAAATACAACAAATATAAAATATGCAAATATTGATAAAACCATACAAAAATACATTGTTAAAAATAGTATTTAAAAAAAAATGTCAAAAGGAGGGTTCCAAAAACATGTAAATAAATAAATAAATACATATATTCTGCAAATTGCTACATTTCTATTTTTTCTTTCTAATTATTGAAATAGTTGGTTCCACCATGGTAATTTATTTATTCATATTGGAGGATCACCTACTGGGATGGTGTGGAGCCACTGAGTTGGAACATGGCACACTGATATATAATCTGAAGTTGCACCATTGTTATTGGACAAAATCCCAGAGCACAGCTACGAGATTACATTTATTATCATTCTATGCACATAACATTGGACTGACTCTTTGGGGTTGTTTTTCTAAAACTGGAGAGTGCAAAATTTGGTGTAGCTCTTTTTTTTTTTAATCAAAACTTAATTGAACAAGCTGCAATTAGAAGCTAATTGGCTACCATGCACAGCTGCACCAGATTTTGCATTCTTCAGTAAGGCCCCTTTCACACACTCCGTCCGTCGGACGGAGTCCGTTTTTCTCAGCGGGGGATTGATCCACCAATCCCCCACTGAGCAGGAGGATGACAGCTGTGTCTCCGCTCTGTGTGTAGAGACACAGCTGTCAGTTCCCCATGCATCTCTATGGGGGAAATCGGATGGGAACGGACCGTCGGTCCGCTCTCATCCGATCCGCTGGATGGATAGAAAATCGGGTTTCCATCCGTCCAGATTTGACGGATCGGATATCAGCGGACATGTCTTCACTGACATCCGATGCCCCATAGGGATGCATGGAGGGTTGTTCAGATCCGCCAAAAAAACACAGGCGGATCTGAACGGTCCGCCTGTGTGAAAGAGCCCTTATAGGAAATAAACCCCATTATGTTTCTGGACTTTATTTCAATGAGTTTCTTTGTTTGGGTGTATAGTGCTATAGCCCTTTTCAGTTCTTTTGGGGCTTTATAATACGGAAGTTTAGGGCACTATATTAGTTTCCTGTGGCAGCAGCTGCAACAGGTTATATGTTCATTTTCTAGCACGGTTGTTTTTTGTTTCTGTTGTACTCTTCAACAGTTGGAATTTGTACTATTCTACTTAACATTTCAGTGTTTTTTACTAAACAGTCTGGCTCATTAATGTTGGGAAAACAAAATGTGACCGGTCACGATCTCACACAAGGGGCACAATAGGTTATCTGTTTTTTTCCTTTTTATAATACGACATGAGTACAAAACATAAAAAAGGTAAACACTAAAACAAAAGAATAATAAATATTCATATGTGTTCATAAGACAAAGGCCACAGAAACAGCTACAAAGCTTCTCGGAAATGATTTTGTCAATGAATCTTCTATTCTCTTTTTCCGCAGATGATAATGTCCTTTCCTTAAATTTCCGTTCAAACATCTGTTTAACGAACTTTCAGCAGATAAACCATTGTAATCAATGTCCTTCATTGCTTAACATGCCAGCAAAATAGTCTTCTGGTAACACCACTGATAGTTCTTGTAGCAATGGTTGTGTGATCCATTCCTGAGCATGTGGTTTGCCCAGTTTTGCAATACATTGTCCTAAGCATTATAATAAACCTAGTATGACACCCCAGCTGTTGGTAAATCATATGTTCTCAATGCATTCTGCAGTTTTTTTTTTAAGTAATCCTGTTGGGGCTCAAGATTGGTAGAGAAAAGAGAGCAACTGGCCTATTATTGACCTCTTAGATAAAGTTTATTCATTGTAGCAATCATTAAAAAACATCCAACACATTTCGGGGGGTTGAAGTTCCTCTTCATCAGGGTTTAGAAATATTGTGCTGGGGGAATCTAAATGAAGAATTGCATAGGATTTACAAAAAATCAGGAGAAAGTTCCCCGATATCTTTCCTCTGTTTTAGTGACGCAAATCTCTCGCAACAAACCTCCTTGGATTATAGGTAATTCTTTGCTATACAATTGGGTATATATATAATCTGTTACAATTCTAATATGTTGTTGAAATATAGAGATTATTTGGGGTTATATAGGGTTTTCTTTTTTTTTTTTTCTCTCCCTCTCCTCCTTCCCTTTCCCCCCTCTCTGCAATCACAAGGTAATTTGAGTTTGTAATTATGCTGTAAATATGGATTATATGCATTTGTTTTTGTTCATATTGACTGTTTTGTAATTCTTTTTTTTTCCTGTTTTCTTTTTAATCACAGTAAGAGCCTTATGTATAAACAAGAAACATGTATAGTCCTGAAGAAGCCGGGGATCCCAGGAAACGCGTAGACCACGTACAAATGCATGTATACATAATACCAATGTAGCTTGGAATTACTGGAAGGTCCTTTTGTATAAAAGCTTTGTAAAGGAAAAACTTTACATTTTTTACTTATGTGTTTGTTCTCATTTGGCATATATAAAGTCCCAATGCTTTCAGTTCCACAAATTTACCAAAAATTGCATATGCTAGGTTTGGATTTCATTAGCATGTTTAAACTTTGCTGCAAATGCTGGAATAGCAGCCAGATGAAGGGGGACTTAAAGAAACCCCAAAACATGTTGATTTTTTTTTTCAACAATTATTATAACAAGCTTTTTAAGCTGTTGTTAATAGCCTGGCATGGTTTTTTTTTCTTAAATCTTGAGACTTCTACCCGGAGAGCTATGGTAATGTGCTTCGTGCCCATGAGAGGTACCTTGAAGAAAACGGTCCCACCAAATTATAATACTCGGCACATCGTAACTTCACTTTTCTAGTAAATACTGTAAATGGTCTGCCATCGGTGACCCCCTCTTAAGAATACTAATTGTCTGGATGTCTCTGGTATGCATACTTTTTCAGTCACTGACTTGAAACAAGCATGCAGATTAGAATGTCAGAGTGAAGTCAGAACAGCTGATCTGCTGGATCAGCATGGCAGCCAGAAAGCTAGATTTTCAGAGGTCAGCAATGGCACCCTAACATTTTCTCACTACATGATTTCATAAAGCAATGTCTTTACTTCCACAGCTATGTGTTGTATATGGGTGTGTTCAGGAAATGACACCAACACCCTTCACACTTTGTGCAGCTGATTAATTGTTTCATTATATTGATTACACAGTCCCATCCAGGGAAAGTACAGGCATGTGACTTCTTCTCCATAGGATGATTATCACTGCTGGCAGCATCACCAGAAAACACATAACTAGCACCATATTATCTTTGGATAGAATCCTGTGTAAATAAAAGAATAGCATAACCATAGAGTATCAAATAACTCAGCATAAGTCATGTTGCGTCTATCAATTCAATTTCTGAACATGTTTTCCATTTACAAGCAGAATGATGAAAACCTGAAGATATTTATCCTGCTGCTAACAGAAGGTTAACAAAAGAGCTTCTTGTTTAGCAATTAAGCCCCGTACACACGCAACGATTATCGGCCGACCAATCGTCCGTCTTTTGTCCAGAGTTGTGTTTTGTTGGTTGAAATGTGCCTAGACTGCACACAAATTTTCTCGCCCAACAAAAATCTGCTTCTGAAGTGATGTCAAGTGTTGGTTTGCTTTCTTTGTGTTCTTTCTTATCTGAGCATGCCCAGTCTTGCTCATAAGATTTTTCCCTGTCGAAATCAGTACTGACTGCACGAAAATCGGCCGTGTTTTGACGGCCAACAAAAATGTTATAGTCTGCACACCAGATTTTTTTCAGAGTCGGTTGTCGGAAGCATCATACTAACAAGCCAATTTTCTATGCTTGTGTACGGGGCTTTAGATCTGCTGTTTAATAGTATTGTGAGACTAATTTGCTCCACACTGGAGAGATCTGAATAAACTTTGAGGCCTGGTTCACACTGATGCGATTTCAGATGCGACTTGGGTCACATTGAATCACATCACAATGGAAATAACTTTGCTTCCAATGGTGCCTATTCACATCAATGCAGCTCAGCTGTAAGGTATCATTAGAAAAGGGTCCTGTGCTTCTTTGGTGCAATTTACAGTGTAATTTGGCCCCATCGAATATGTAAACTACATCCAAAATGCAAGCAAATTTGCATCAAAGTTACTCTACATAATGACACTGCAAATCGAGTCAAAATTGCATCACAGTAGTGTGAACCGAGCCTGAGTGGTTGTAGACTTGAAAGAGCCCATTGACGATATTCAAGCTGACTGGGGAGGATTTGAGCAGAGAGACCTCCCTGTGGTCCACAAGGGAGGTACTCAGAGGTTTGTCACTGTATTAGAAAGTGGAAAACCTTTCCTACTCTGCTTCATTTGTACATAAAATATGTTTAGTGTAAATTAGTGATGGGCCAAACACCCCCCTGTTCATTTCGCACCAGAACATCTCGAACAGGGAAAAAGTTCTAGCGAAAATACAAACTCTATTAAAGTCTATGGGACACGAACATGAAAAATCAAAAGTCCTAATTTTAAAGGCTTATATGCAAGTTATTGCCATAAAAAGTATATGGGGACCCGGATACTGCCCTAGGGGACATGTATCAATGCAAAATAAAAATTTTAAGTTAACATTTTTACAGGAGCAGTGATTTTAATGATGCTTAAAGTGAAACAATAAAAATGAAAAAATTATTTTAAATATTGTGCCTGGGGGGGTTCCCTTAATGTGCCTGTAAAGTGGCGCATCTGTACGATGTTTGGAGTCTGCTGCAGCAATACTGACATTTCAAAAGGAAAAAAAATGAATTTTTGTAAAATCTTACCTGTAAAATTCCTTTCTCTGAGTCCTCCGACAGTCGCCGCCTCTTCATATTCGTCACTAATGGGGTTATTGACCTTTGCTCCGTAGGAGTGCTAGGCAACAGAATATATTAATATCAAAGCTTTTAGCATATCCCACCCCCAGGGGGTGGTCCCCTCAGTCAATACCTCCTTGCTTCCTGCATACCAACTCAGTTTCAGTAGAATAGCAGTAGAGTATACAAACAAACCCCAAAAGAGGGGCGGGGGCGGCGACTGTCGGAGGACTCAGAGAAAGGAATTTTACAGGTAAGATTTTACAAAAATTCCATTTTCTCTTACGTCCTCCGACAGACACCACCTCTTCATATTCGTCACTAATGGGGACGTCCCAAAGCAGTGTAGACATGAGGGGTGGGAAAAACAGCAGCCGCGCCTAAAGCAACGCAATACCCACATCAGCGAAAGGAACCTTACCAAAGTAAGAGAACCAACCGGGCAACAGGAAAACGTGCTCAACAGGAGCAACAACCCAGGAAAAACAAGTAACTCAGCAGCAGTCAAGAGCCCAAATAAGGGACCCTAAGGCACTGCCGCACTAAGGACTTTACGGCCAAAAGAAGCATCTGCCGATGCCTGAACATCCACCTTGCAAAATTTGGAGAAGGTGTGAACGGACGACCAAGTCGCCGCCTTACACACCTGGGCCACAGAAGCCCGATGATCACAGGCCCAAGACGTACTCAGAGATCTGGTAGAGTGCGCTTTCACAGGCATGGGAGGAACCTTCCCCCTCAAAGCATAGGCCTGCTCAATGGTCTGTCTGATCCATTTGGCGATGGTAGAAGTGCCGCCATACCCTTCCGAGGTCCCTCATCCTGATCGCCCGAACAACATCCAAGGAATGAAAAGCCACCTCCTTTTGATGTTTAGGCTTCGCACAAAGCGAAGGCAAGACAATGTCCTCATTGAGGTGAAATTCAGAAATTCTCTTCGGAAGAAAAGATGGGTTAGGTCGCAAGACCACCTTATCCAAGTGAATCACCAAATACGGAGACTTGCAGGACAAGGCCGCCAGCTCCGACACCCTGCTAGCCGAAGTAATCGCTACTAAGAAGGCAACCTTCTTGGACAACAAAGACAACGAGATCTCCCTGATATTCTCAAAAGGAGCATGTTGTAACACGGACAGAACAAGGTTCAAATCCCACGGAGGCAAAGGCTCCCTCCTAGGAGGGACCAAATGTCGCACCCCTTGAACAAAGGTGCTAACCAAAGAGTTAGACGCCACAGGACGTTGAAAAAGAATGGCCAGCGCAGAAATCTGACCCTTAATCGTGGCCAGCGCCAAACGCTGGTCCACTCCAGTTTGGAGGAAAGCCAACACTCTCGATACCGAGTATGAGCGAGGGGAATACCCCCTGGACTCACACCAGGCAAAATACGCCTTCCAAGTACGGTAGTAAATCTTCCCCGAAGAGGCCTTCCTGGCCTTGATCAAAGTGGGAATGACCTCAGGGGAGAGACCCCTATCCTTCAGGACCTGGCTTTCAACAGCCAGGCCGTTAGAGCCAGCGACTGTAAAGCAGGATGGAATATCGGCCCTTGAGACAGAAGGTCCGCTCGAAGAGACAGACGCCACGGAGTGTCGACCGCCAGATTCACGAGGTCTGCGTACCAAGACCGGCGAGGCCAGTCCGGTGCCACCTGAATCACCGTTTTCGGTTCCGAGGCCAACCTGCGAAGGAACCTGGACAGCAGCTGAATCGGTGGAAAGGCATACATCAGACGATACTGATGCCAGGGCGTCACTAACGTGTCCGAGGCGCCTGCCCGAGGATCGCGCATCCTTGCCACGAACCTTTCCACCTTGTGATTTAGACAAGACGCGAACAGGTCCACATCTGGGGACCCCCACTTCGCGCATAACATCTGGAAGACATCCGGGTGAAGGGACCATTCTCCCTGGTCCAGAGTCTGGCGGCTCAGATAATCCGCCTGCCAGTTTTCCACCCCCGGAATGTGAACTGCAGAGATCGCCGGGATGTGCGTCTCGGCCTAAGACAGAATGTCGGCTACTTCCCGAGCCGCCCGGGCACTCCTGGTGCCTCCTTGGTGGTTGATGTAGGCCACCGCTGTGGCATTGTCCGTCTGCACCCGAACTGGACGGCCCTGAAGCCTGTCCGTCCAACGCAGAAGACAGAGAGATATCGCCCGCAATTCCAGAATGTTGATCGGAAGGGAGGATTCCTCCTCCGACCAAGTTCCCTGGGCGGACAAAACGCCCAGAACACCACCCCAGCCGGACAGGCTGGCATCCGTGGTAATAACCGTCCTTGACAAAGGACGGAAGGACTTGCCCCCCGACACCGCCGGGGACTGGAGCCACCACAAAAGACCCCTTCGGGTGAGATGGCATAACGACAGCCGCAGATCCAGAGATTGCGGACGCCCGTCCCACTTGGCCAGGACTTCCGCCTGAAGCTCCCGTGTGTGAAACTGGGCGAAGGGAATCGCCTCGAAGGCCGAAACCATCAATCCCAGACACCTCATACACGTCCGGAGGGACGAGCACTGATTGTCCCTGAGGGACCTGACTTCGCACTGAAGTGTCCAATGCTTGTCTTCCGGCAGGAAGACCTTCGCTTGAACAGAGTCCAGAATCATCCCCAGGTAGGGAAGACGAACCGACGGACACAACGTCGATTTTGGAAAATTTATCGTCCAACCGACGAAATGCCCTGGGCCCTCAGTAAAGCCAGAACCGGCGCAAGCACCTTGGTGAAAACCCGCGGAGCCGAAGCGAGACCGAAGGGTAACGCCACAAATTGATAATGACCCTCCGCAATGGCAAATCGAAGGTACCTCTGGTGACCCTCGAAAATGGGGATGTGTAGGTACGCATCCTTCAAGTCGATGGAGGCCATGAATTCCCCCGGAACCAGGGCAGCCACCACCGAGCGCAGGGATTCCATGCGAAACGTGCGAACCCGCACAAAGCGGTTCAGAGCTTTTAAGTCCAGAATCGGACATACTTTGCCCTCCTTTCTGGGCACAGTGAACAGATTGGAGTAGAACCCCCGAAATCTGTCCCGATGAGGCACCGGAACCACCACTCCCTGGGCCCGCAGGTCCCGCACCGCCAGGTGCAGATCCTGCAAGCGCTCCGGAGTCAGCTGAAGGTTTGAGGGGAAAAATCTGCCCGTCGGCCGAGAGAGAAACTCGATCTTGTATCCAGATCGAACGATTTCCTGAACCCACCTGTCCAGAATGCGGTCCAGCCAGGGTTGAAGAAAACCGAACAAACGTCCCCCCACCCCAGAAACGGGTGAGGGCGCCCCTTCAGGCCGCATTGTTGTGGGCAGCGGATCCGGACTGGCCGGACTTCTGCTTACCCGCCCACGGCTTCTTCTGGGAGCCTTGGCCTTTGAAGGGCTTGCCCTTATAGTGCGACCGAAAGGCACGAAAGGACCCCTGAGAGGGCCTAAACGAAGCATTCTTCTTACCGCGAACAAACTTAGTCTTGTTAGATTGGGGCAAGAGAGTGCTCTTACCCCAAGAAATACCCTTTATCAGGGTATCCAAAGATTCGCCAAAAAGGCGGGATCCCGCGTAGGGCAAATTTACCAGAGTCTTGCGAGAAGATTGGTCAACAGACCAACATTTCAACCATATCAGGCGACGGTTCAAGACCGCCACACTAGAAAGACGCGCAGCCAAAGGGACTAAATCCAAGTCCGCATCACACAAATACATGACATCCTGATGAATTTGATCCACCATAGCCAAAGTTGTCGGCGGGGCAGAGTCAGCCACCAGAGTGCGCCGGAGCACCTGCGTCCAATCCGCAATAGCCTGGGCTGCCATAATGGAAGCAAAAATAGGCTTCAGCATAGAGCCAGCAACCGTATAAGCATGACGGGCCAGAGATTCCAATCTCCTGTCCGTCGGGTCCCGGAACACCGGGGTATCCTCAGCAGGGATCGCAGTTGATTTATTCAAAATCGCCACCGCGTGATCCACCTGAGGCGGTACACACCAACGCTCATCAGTAGCCGGTGTAAAGGGATAACGCAGCTTGAATCTACTCGGCACAGCAAAAGGCTTTTTTAAATTGCGCCATTGCTCATCAACCGCGCGCTGAAATTCCGTAGAGCAAGGAAAAACCTGCGATGTTTTGCGTTTTCTCTGCGTCCCATAAGAGGACATCAAAGCAGGAGGTCATGGGTCATCCTGCAAATGCAGTGTTTCCTTGATAGAAGCAACCAACTCATCCATGAGTGCAAGCTCTTCAGACGAGACAGGGGGAGAATTATCAACCCCTTCCACCTCAGCCTCCCCGTCAGACCCCACGAGGTCTAGGGATGAGTGAGACCCTGAGAAGGGCACTCCAGCCATAGCAGCCCCATCGCCCTCTGAATCAGAGGAAATAGACACCCTGGGCCGTTTTGTGGATCGATCAGCCACCAGCATCTGCACCTGAGCAGCCAAGTTTGCCACAATAGTGGCCAGATCAGCCCCCTCGGGGGAAGCAGCAGCCCCTTGGCCCCCCACCAGGGTGGGAGGAAACTTGCAATCCTGAGAATCCATGCCCCAGCAAAAAATTAATAAAGGGTACTGCCCCTTTAAGATCGCGGTGAGCGCTGCCCACCGCACCCACCGAACACACTGACCCCCACAGGGATAATAAACTGGGCAAGGAATACAGGAAAAAAAAGAGATATAAAACCTGGAGAGCTCACACAGGCTGCTGCACCGATCGCTGTGCCAGAGGAAAAGGAAGTGATGCAAGACTGACCGCCCCCATGAAGCCTCTGCAAGGCTACACAAACATGGCCGCTCGGCTGAGGACAAAACCCTGGGCAAAGAGAACATGGCACTGACATGTGGGATCGATCGCCGCTCAAAATGGCGGCGTTTGGCGCCAAAAACGTGTGCGGTACCACACAGGACCTTCCACCATAATTATTTTCCCAAGAAAAATGGCGGATCGCCGCAGCGATCACCGCACAGCATGTCTAAAAATCTTACTGCTTCACATGACACCCAGCAGAGCGGGAGAGCCCCCCCTCACAGCCCACACACAGGCAGCAAGTGCACACAGGAGCTGACAGGGAGCACAGCAGTCACTCAGACATGCAGGGTCACACAGTCCCAGACTGACACCCAAAAAAGACAGGTCCCCACATAGAGATACACTTACCAGTCCGGATGGCGTGGGGAGCCTGCTCCAGTGACCAAACCGCAGTACTGAGGACAGGGAGTGTCGCAAGCATGACGCAGTGGAGTTGCGGTGCGAAACCGCAATGGCGTCCAGTGAGGTAGCCACCTCACCGATAGCATCCCTGCAGCGAACAGGGATGGGTCGTTCAATGTGCCAGGGCAAAACCTAAGCTGAACGCTCGATGGCAGGCTGGGAAGCCCCTGGCCCTGAGCCCTGGGATCCAGGGTGGCCAGACTGAGACCCAGCTCCGCACGATTATCTTCATCAGAAGAACTAACTAATGCTGGAAATAAACAGCTAAGGAAAAGAAAGAGAAAAAAACTTCAAATAAAATCAAAAAGAGAGAAAAGTGGCTGAGACTAAGAGCCCCAGCACAGGAACAGCCTGCACTCCTGAGCTAGGCATATGAAACTGAGTTGGTATGCAGGAAGCAAGGAGGTATTGACTGAGGGGACCACCCCCTGGGGGTGGGATATGCTAAAAGCTTTGATATTAATATATTCTGTTGCCTAGCACTCCTACGGAGCAAAGGTTAATAACCCCATTAGTGACGAATATGAAGAGGCGGCGACTGTCGGAGTACGTAAGAGAAATGTAATTTAAACTTGCTCACGGCTGTAATGTATTGTCGGCTCCTGGCAATACAGATATAAAAAATGAAATAAACGGCGTAGGCCACAATTTAAAAAAAAAAAACGGCGTGGGGTCCCCCCCCCAAAATCCATATCAAACTCGTATCTGAGCATGCCCCCACCCCTCCTGAACCATAGCAGGCCACATGCCCTCGACATGGGGGGGGTGGGTCCCTCTTCCCAGCAACCCTGGGCTGTGGTTGTCGGGGTCTGTGGGTGGGGGACTTATCGGAATCTGGAAGCCCCCTTTAACTAGGGGACCACAAGATCCTGCCCCCCTATGTTAATGGGTATAGGGTACATCGTACCCCTACCCATTCACCGGGCAGACGGCTGGTAGCCTCTGAAGAGACAAAGCGTTTTTGAATTTATTTTTCTTTTTAATAAAGGACTTGTCAAAAACTGTGTTCTGTGGTTTTTACTTTTTTACACTTTTTTGGTAAATGGGGCGGGAACTGGGGCCACCTATTTTAAAAGGGGGTTTTCAGATTGCGATAAGCCCCCCACTCGCATACCCCCACAACCACAGCCCAGGGTTCTTGGGAAGAGGACCTTGTCCCCATATGGGGACAAGGTGCTTTGGGGGGCACCCTTCCCATGTTGAGGGCAAACGGCCTGGTATGGTTCAGGTGGGTGGGGGGGGGGGTCACTCGCTCATCCCCCACCTTTCCTGGCCTGTCTGGCTGCATGCTCAGATAAGAATCTGGTATGGATTTTAGGGGGGCCCCATGCCATTTTTTTTTTTAATTTTGGTATGGAGTTTATCTTAAAATCAGTACCAGACCCAAAGGGCTTGGTATGGATTATGGGGGGGGGACCCTACGCCCTTTTTTAAAAAATTATTTTGATGTGGAGTTCCTCTTAAAATCTATACCAGACCCAAAGGGCTTGGTATAGATTTTGGGGGGGAGCCCACACCATTTTTTTTTTTTTTAGATTCTGTCATAGGGTTCCCCTTAACCACTTAAATACAGGGCACTTTTCACCCTCCTCCTGCCCTGACCAATTTTCAGCTTTCAGTGCTCATTGGCATTTATGGGAAATCTTGGTCAGCATGACGTGGCACTGCTCTCCGTATTTAACATTGGCATCTATGGGAAATATTGGTCAGCCTGGCATTGCACTGCTCCCAAACCATAAGTGACAGGGACACAAAACTTGGGGAGCACCGAGAGGGGACTCAGGACTACAACATATTCATACATTTTAAAGTGGAGTATGCCTGTACACTACGCTGACTGCACTAATCTAACTCAACTCACTATCCACTAACTACCTGCCTAATCTCTATTATCACACACTATACATGGCTGCCATGTAAGCAGCAGCCTTATGTAGTGTGGGACGTGGACTTAGGCCCTCAGCCATGATTGGCCAAAGGCACCCTCAGGACATTGTGCTGTGATTGGCCAAAGCATACAGGTCAGGTGCATGCTTTGGCCAATCATCAGCAATCAATGCACTGCAACATCGCAGTGCATTATGGGGCGCTCATTGGCGGGCGAACTTCCCGCCGAACGCCCCGTTTGTTCATGCGTTCTGCGAACACACGAACAGCTAATGTTCGAGTCGAAACACAGAACCCATCCCTAGTGAAAATCTTCTACAACAGTATAGCTATAATGTTGAACGCAAAATGTAATCATATGTAAAGTACCCCCATTAACCCTGTTATGTATTCATTTGAAATAACTTTAACCACTTGCCGCCTGCCGCCGTCATATCACGGCGGAGCGGTGCGACCATTGTTCTGGGCCGCCGTCATATGACGGCGGCCCATTCAGGCAGGGCAGGCGCGCGATCGTATGCGCGCCGCCCTGCACTGTCGGTGGGGGCGTGTCACCGGGACACAGCCCGTCACCGGCAGGGGGGAAACAGCCAATGAGCATCTAATCACACAGTCGATCACAATAGAGGAGCCCAGAAGATGACCGCGTGATCGAGAGCGCGCAGCGCGGTCATGTCGGTGGCTCTGTGTTCCCTAGAAACACAGCTAGTCACCGGCAGTCCATCCATTCACAGCCGATCACAAAATGTAAACACAGAGCAGTAACTTACTGTTACTAGCTCTTCTCCCCTCACACAGTTTCCAGTGTGTGGAGAGCGGAGCCAGAAACAGTGAGTTACTGCTCTGTACACCTGTAAAAGTAAAAGCACAAAAATAAAGGTCCCCACACAGTCCAATTTCCGCCTGCCGAGTCGCGGTAACATCACGCAAACATCGCATGACACCCAAAAAAGGTACAAGAGTTTCTTTGGGGCGTCATGCGTTGTTTGCACAATGTTAACGCGATTCAGCAGGCGGAAATCGCGGCAACATCGCACAGCGTTTGGGGTGCTATTGCAAATCATGGGCAACGCACTGGCGCCCCGCGATTTGCAATGATTTCCGGATCGCGGTGATTCTGCCCGCGATTGCTACGCTCACATGTGAACGTAGCCTAAATTTCCCCTGTCACCAGAGACTGCCATCAGTACCGCCGTGCACCATCGCCCGTCACCTGTCACCCATCGGTGACCATCGCCCGTCACCTGTCACCCCATCAATCACCGTCACCTGTCACCCCATCAGTCATCGTCACCTGTCACCCCATCAGTCATCGTCACCTGTCACCCCATCAATCATCGTCACTTGTCACCCCATCAGTGATCGTCATCTGTCACCCCATCAATCATCGTCACTTGTCACCCCATCAGTGATCGTCATATGTCACCCCATCAGTGATCGTCATCTCTCACCCCATCAATCATTGTCACCTGTCACCCCATCAGTGATCGTCATCTGTCAACCCATCAATCATCGTTGCCTGTCACCCCATCAGTCATCGTCATCTGTCACCCCATCGGTCATCGTCACCTGTCACCCCATCAGTCATTGTCACATGTCACCCCATCAGTCATTGTCACCTGTCAACCCATCAGTCATCGTCATCTGTCAACCCATCAGTGACCGTCACTTGCCACCTATCAGTCACCTGCCACCCATCAGTGATCATCCGCAGTCAACCGTCACCCGTCAAACAGCCCATCACAGCCAGCATGTCAAAAAGGATGTACAGCAGCGAGGAGGCCCTTCAGGTCCTCTCCATGACTGATGAGAGCACCGGGGAGCTCTCATCATTATCCGAATCCATATCCAAATCTGATTCAGAATTAGAAATCGCTAATAGTAGCAGGGCGGAGATGGACTGGGACTATTCCTGTACAGTTTCCTTTATAGAATGTATTTTGGGGTGCAATTTTTGCTATATACATGCAACCACTTACCGACCGCCTAATGACTATATACATCGGTCATTAAAAGCTAAATACTGGGGTTATGGCAGCAGATAGCTGTCATAACCCCGGTATTTTTTTAAACGGCGGGCGGTTGGCTTTCAGATAAGGGTGGTCCCAATGGCAGATTCGCCGCGGAATTACCCTTACGGTGCAGGGGAAGAGGTGCCCCCCCCCCTCCAGCCGCGTCCCAGAGGTTTTCCCAGCTTACCGCACCCGGATCCTCAGAAACAGGAAGTCGAGAGAGGGCAAGATGGCCCTCACTCGACTCTATGGTCTTGGAGGACCGGAGCTACGTCAAAAGTCGTTGCCTAGCAACCGGTTTAAAGGCCCTTTTTTTTTTCAACAATTTTTTTTTTCTTTTTTAGTGTAGTTGTGAGGTCTTTTTGACCCCAGATCTCACAATAAAGAGGACCTGTCATGCCTATTTCTATTACAAGGGATGTTTACATTCCTTGTAATAGGAATAAAAATGATCAAAACATTTTTTTTTTAAAACTGTGTAAAAATAAAAAAATAATAAATAAAATAAATAGGAAAAAAAAATGAAAGCGCCCTGTCCCGTTAGCTCGCCCGCAGAAGCGAATGCATACCCAAGTCCCGCCCACATATGTAAACGGTGTTCAAACCACACATGTGAGGTATCGCCGCGATCATTAGAGCGAGAGCAATAGTTTGAGCCCTAGACCTCCTCTGTAACTCTTAGCTAGTAACCTGTAGAAATTTTTAAAATGTTGCCTATGGGGATTTTTAAGTACCAATGTTTGGCGCCATTCGGTGAGCGTGCGCAATTTTGAAGCATGACATGTTGGGTATCTAATTACTCGGCATAACATTATCTTTCACATTATGGTAAACAATTGGGCTAAATTTACTGTTTTCTTATATTTTAATTAAAAAAAGTGAATATTTCTCAAAAAAATTGCATTTGGAAGACTATGATGTCAGACCAAATATGGTGTGATAAAAAATATTGCAACAATCTCCATTTTATTCACTAGTGTCTCTGCTAAAAAAAATATATAACGTTTGGGGGTTTTAAGTAGTTTTCTAGCAAAAAAAATGATTTTAGCTTTTAAACACCAAGTGTAAAAAATAGGCCCAGTCTTAAAAGTGAATAAATGGACAACTTTGTGTAAAGTGCTACTTGGATGTTAGGCCTCTGTATGTGGTTAGGCTGTGTAAAAGTGTTACACATGTGGTATCGCCATACTCAGGAGAAATAGCAGAATGTATTTTGGGGTGCAATTTTTGATATGTACATGCTATGTGTTGGAAATATTTAATAAATGGACAACTTTGTGTAAAAAAAAAAATGCATTTTCATTTTCTTTCCACAGTTTCCAAAAACTTGTGGAAAAAAATGACACGTTCAAAAGACTCATTATGCCTCAAAAATTATACGTTGGGGTGTTTGCTTTCCAAAATGGGGTCATTTTATGGGGGTTTCCATTGTCCTGGTGCTCCAGGGCCTTCAAAAGTGCGATAGGTTGTCAGGAAATTATATGTGTAATTTATGCTCCTAGAATGCCGGACGTTGCTACTTGGATGTTAGACCTCTGTATGTGGCCAGGCTGTGAAAAAGTCTCACACATGTGGTATCGCCATACTCAGGAGGAGTAGTAGAATGTGTTTTGGGGTGTAGTTCCAAGTATACATATGCTGTGTGAGAGAAATAACCTGTTAATACGTCAATTTGTAAAAATAAAAATCTTAATTTTGCAAAGAATTGTGGGAAAAAATTACAACTTCAAAAAACTCACCATGCCCCTTATTAAATACCTTGGAATGTCTACTTTCCAAAAAGGGGTCTTTTGGGGGTATTTGTACTTTCCTGACTTTTTAGTGTCTCAAGAAATGAGATAGGCCTTCAGTACATCAGGTGTGATCAAGTGTGATCAATTTTCAATGAATAGCACCATCGTTTGTGGACTCTATAACTTTCACAAAGACCAAATAATATATACTTATTTGGGTTATTTTTACCAAAGATAAGTAGCAGTATAAATTTTGGCCAAAATTTGTGAAGAAAAATTACTAATTTGCAAAATTTTATGACAGAAACAAAGAAAAATTCATTTTTTCACAATATTTTCAGCCTTTTTTTATTTATAGCACAAAAAATAAAAAACCCAGTAGTGATTAAATACCATCAAAAGAAAGCTCTATTTGTGTGAAATTTTTTATGGGTACAGTGTTGCATGACTGAGTAATTGTCATTCAAAGTGTGAGAGCGCTGAAAGCTGAAAATCGGTCTGGGCAGGAAGGGGGTGAAAGTGCACTGTAGGCAAGGGGTTAAACATGTAAAAAAAATCACAATACACGCCCAAAAGGGGCAACTATTAAAATACATGTCACACATGAGTGATATTATAGAAAATATCACTATGAACACTTATACATTTGTAGCAATTGACAAAGATATTATCCTAATTGCTGGTCACCAGCTGGTTGACCAGCAATTATAGGTGTATAGGTGTTCATGGTGATATTTCCTAAATAAATCAAGTCTGACATGTATTTTAATAGTTGCCCCTTTTGGGTGTGTATTGTGATTTTTGACATGTTTAAATAAAGACAATTCTTTATACATTGTCGGTCTCATGTTAGTACCAATAAAGTCCATCATAGCAGGATTATGTCTTGTTAATTTTGTTAGTATACACTCTACTAGGATGCAGCATTGGTAAAGGTCTCCCTTTTTTACTTTTCTAAGGTGAAAGCAAGTTCTCGCTAAAGGTGCTTAAAATACTGAATGAACCCTCTCCACACTGCTATACACCCTTCTAGAAAACTTTACATAAAAACAGGGATTTTTAGTTCACATGGATTGTAATGCATTGCAATACATGTTTAAGCTGGCCAACTGCGTCAAAGTAATCCCTCTCTGGCCAGACCTACACTACACTATACTACTCTACACTACACTACTTTACACCTACCTACTCCCCTCCACCCTGCCATAATCCCTCTCTCTGTGCGGCCCCGACGGGTTTGCAACTCTCTCTCTGTCTCTTTGGCCTCACGGGGCTCACAGCTCTCTCTCTCTCTCTCTCTCTCTCTCTCTCTCTCTCTGTCTCTTTGGCCTCGCCGGGGCTCACAGCTCTCTCTCTGTCTCTTTTGCCTCGCCGGACTCACAGCTCTCCCTCTCTCATTCTGTGGCCCCGCCAGGATCACAGCTCTCTCTTTCTGTCTGCGGCCCCGTCAGGCTTACAGCTCTCTCTCTCTCGGTGGCGGCACCAGGCTCGCAGTTCTCTCTCATCGGTCCTGATATTTGCGGGAATGTAGATATTTATTGTAATGTTCAGTATACATGTCGGGATTCGAACCAGTGACCAGCCACATCCCAGCTGGTTGACCAGCAATTATAGGTGTATAGGTGTTCATGGTGATATTTCCTATATAAATCAAGTCTGACATGAATTTTAATAGTTGCCCCTTTTGGGTGTGTATTGTGATTTTTGACATGTTTAAATAAAGACAATTCTTTATACATTGTCTGTCTCCTGTTAGTGCCAATAAAGTCCATCATAGCAGGATTATGTCTTGTTAATTTTGTTAGTATACACTCTACTAGGATGCGGCATTGGTAAAGGTCTCCCTTTTTTTACTTTTCTAAGGTGAAAGCAAGTTCTCGCTAAAGGTGCTTAAAATACTGAATGAACCCTCTCCACACTGCTATACACCCTTCTAGAAAACTTTACATAAAAACAGGGATTTTTAGTTCACATGAATTGTAATGCATTGCAATACATGTTTAAGCTGGCCAACTGCGTCAAAGTAATCCCTCTCTGGCCAGACCTACACTACACTATACTACTCTACACTACACTACTTTACAATAAGCTAATCCCCTCCACCCTGCCATAATCCCTCTCTCTGTGCGGCCCCGACGGGCTTGCAACTCTCTCTCTGTCTCTTCGGCCTCACCAGGCTCACGGCTCTCTCTCTCTCACTGTCTCTTTGGCCTCACAGGGCCCACGGCTCTCTCTCTCTCTCTGTCTCTTTGGCCTCACCGGGCTCACAGCTCTCTCTCTCTCTCTCTCTCTGTCTCTTTTGCCTCGCCAGGCTCACAGCTCTCTCTTTCTGTCTGCAGCCCAGCCGGGCTTACAGCTCTCTCTCTCTGTCTCTTTGGCCTCACTAGGCTCACGGCTCTCTCTCTCTCTGTCTCTGGCCTCACCGGGCTCACGGCTCTCTCTCTGTCTCTTTTGCCTCGCCAGGCTCACAGCTCTCTCTTTCTGTCTGCAGCCCAGCCGGGCTTACAGCTCTCTCTCTGTCTCTTTGGCCTCACCAGGCTCACGGCTCTCTCTCTCTCTGTCTCTGGCCTCACCGGGCTCACGGCTCTCTCTCTGTCTCTTTGGCCTCACCGGGCTCACAGCTCTCTCTCTCTCTGTCTCTGGCCTCACCGGGCCCACGGCTCTCTCTCTGTCTCTTTGGCCTCACCGGGCTCACAGCTCTCTCTCTCTCTCTGTCTCTTTTGCCTCGCCAGGCTCACAGCTCTCTCTTTCTGTCTGCAGCCCAGCCGGGCTTACAGCTCTCTCTCTCTCTGTCTCTTTGGCCTCACCAGGCTCACGGCTCTCTCTCTCTCTGTCTCTGGCCTCACCGGGCTCACGGCTCTCTCTCTGTCTCTTTGGCCTCACCGGGCTCACAGCTCTCTCTCCGTCTCTTTGGCCTCACCGGGCTCACGGCTCTCTCTCTGTCTCTTTGGCCTCGCCAGGCTCATGGCTCTCTCTCTGTCTCTTTTGCCTCGCCAGGCTCACAGCTCTCTCTTTCTGTCTGCAGCCCCGCTGGGCTTACAGCTCTCTCTCTGTGGCCGTAGCAGGCTCACAGTTCTCTCTCATCGGCCCTGATATTTGCAGGAATGTAGATATTTATTGTAAGCTTCAGTATACCTGTCGGGATTCGAACTCGTGACCAGCCACATCCCATGCAGTAGCCCTGCTTACAAGGCTACTGTCCTCTCTACGCATTCCTCCCTGAAGCCTATTATTCAACCCTAGTCTTGCCAAGCCTTGCTCATCACCCTTGTTTCCCCACAGCTGGTACTTCCCATATAAGTCCAGCCCCTTTCACTCCAGCTTGCTGATTATTGAGCTCCTGAGCCTTGATCAAGTTCTCCTCACCTGCTGCTCTTGCCTATTACCACATATCCACTGCTGACCAGGAATTGACTACCGACTACTCTTCTGCTTTGTCCCTACCTACTGAACTGCTACCTCCGTTGCCGATCCCTATTGTCTGACCACGCTTACTGCTGCCCACCCCAACCTTTGGCCCATCTGACTTCTCTCTGGTTATCCCTTGTCTGCTCCTCCGCCTCCGGACCGAACCTGCACTCTGCCTGGCTGGGTGATCCTGGGGACCGCGAGCTGGTGTTAGCTTGCAGCGCAGTCTATCCCCACCATCAGGGGCTCTAGTGAAAACCAGCTAGCACTTAGTTTCCGCACTTCAGGTGAACCTGTGTCCTCATCAAAGTACTAGGAATAAATCCTGCGAGCGACCCTGAGGCTCTAAATCAGACGCTCCACTTCTCATAATAGTGTGCTTATTTGAAATAAATATATAGTGTTGCGCAAATAAAAAATTATTAAATTAATTAAAACAAAGAGAAAAGGAAGAATCAGCGCAAGATGTCCCTACTGGATGAACTATAAATATAAGATTAAAACTAATAGAAAGATAAATACTTCTTAAAATCTTCTATAATCATAAAAATGTAAATGATGTGCAGCCGTAAAAAATCAAGTGCTTATTTGTGAAATAAAAGTTGATGATAAAAATACTTTTAAAAAGATATTGTTATTTACTTGCTATTTCACTGGCACATTTATTGTTATTCATTTGCTATTTTCACTGGCACATTATCAACTTTATTTTATATACCTGTTGTACAGCCTGCTTGGTTGTAGGGGTTCACACTTCAGAGGGCACTTACCCGATTTTCATTTATCACTTCATCTATTATCTGAATAAGATTTTTCACTTTCACATACCCATTGTGCAACCTTTTGGTTGTAGGGGTTCACTCTTCAGAGGGCACTCACTTGAGTTTTTCACATCACTTCATCTATTATCTCATTAAGACGTTTTCTTTTTTATCTTAATTGTTTATCTATAGGAGCACTTTTGTATATCATTTTAAAAGTATTTTTATCATCAACTTTTATTTCACAAATAAGCACTTGATTATTTACGGCTGCACATCATTTACATTTTTTAGGATCATAGAAGATTTTAAAAAGTATGTATCTTTCTATTAGTTTTACTCTTATATTTATGGTTCATCCAGTAGGGACATCTTGCGCTGATTCTTCCTTTTCTCTTTGACTTACTTTGTATGTGGTGACACTAAGGAATTAGCTGCGGAGTCCGGGTGCTCCATTTTGCTATCAGCCCCCTCCTTATCCCCGCTCTTTTTTCTAGTGGTAGCGCATAGGTTTATTCTCCTATATATTTGTGTATTAAATTAATTAATTTTGTGCTTAAATAATTAAAAATCCAAAATATTCATATGTGACATATGTGTCCATATTTGGACTTTATTTATTGGCTTTTTTGCACTTTGCACACTGGACTTTTATATCTATATATTTTCTCTTTTCTATGAATATTATATTATATATTATATTTTACTACTTTATTAGCACTATTGGCACTTTAACCACTTGCCGACCTGCCGCAAGTAGATATACTGCGGCGGTCAGCCCCGGCCAGGCAAAGTGACGTATATATACGTCACTAGCCTGTGACCGGCTTGTGAGCCAATAGTGGGCGAGCGCGCACCCACTGAGGTGCGCGCCCACCCCGGCTTGTTCACTGAGGAGTCCGTGCGTGTGACCGGCGGACCCGATGTCTGCCGGTCACACTGCAATGGTCGGTAGAGAGGGAGAAAGGCAGGCGGCTTATGTAAACAAGCCGTCTGTCATTCTCCCCTGTGTAAAAATGGAGATCAGACAGTTCTACTATGTAGGACCGTTGATCTCTGTTTTTACAGTAGTAGCCATGTCCCATCACAGTTAGAAGCACGCCCCTAGGACACACTTAACCCCTCCCCCTCCAATACAGTTAACCCCTTCCCTGCCAGTGTCATTTTTACAGTAACAGTGCATATGTATAGCACTGATTACTGCAGTAATGTCACTGGTAACCCCAAAAGTGTCAAAAATGTCAGTCAAGGGTCCGATCTGTCCGCCGCAATGTCACAGTCCCGCAAAAAAAATCGCAGATCGCCGCCATTTCTCGTTAAAAAAAAACCCACCAAAAATGACAAAAATCTTTCCCTTTGTTAGTAAACGCGATAACTTTTGCGCAAACCAATCAAAATACGCTTTTTGCGATTTTTTTTACCAAACATATGTAGCATAAAACAAATTGGCCGAAAATGTTAAAAAATTTTGATTTTTACATCTTTTTTTGGGAATTTCATATAAAAAAAATGTGAAAAATATTGTTATTTTTGCAAAATTTACGCTCTTTTTTTGTTTATAGCGCATGATCAAAAAATCGCACAGGTGATTAAATACCACCAAAAGAAAGCTCAGTTTGTCCGTTAAAGTCACGCAGCAAAAAATCGCAAAAAAAAACCCTGGTCAGGAAGGGGGTAAAATCTTCCGGGGCTTAAGTGGTTAATATTATGTCACATATGAATATTTTGGATTTTTATTTATTTAAGCACAAAATTAATTAATTTAATAATGTTTTATTTGCGCAACACTATATATTTATCTCATCAAAGTACTACCTGGTGTCCATCCGGTATCCAGTACAGCTACCACCGTAGCCAACCCGGATTGTCTGACCACGCCTCTGCCAGATTTCTGCACCTACTACCAGCCTGCGGTCCTTGCAACTGGGCTCCACTCCTACCTCCGGCCAGCAGTCCTCTGACTCAGGTGAGCCTGTAGGATTGTTACAATACCACACCACAGACCTGTAAAGGAAGGGAAGTAGGCGGTCCTGTCTTCCTGTTTATTAATAACTCACCAGATGTCCTCTGATTTCAGGGATCTAAATAAACAGAAAAGATGTTAGAGATAGAAGACAACATTTGGATTTCGAGTGTCAAAGTAAAAAATAAAACCTGGATTTCCAAATTCATCATATTCAAAGTGAAAAAGAAAGTTGTCGATGTCTTCTCCATGGGGCATGTCCAAGAAATCGACCCTCCGGTACACCCTTCTGGGTCCATCCTGTGAAGGAACAACATCAATCACTGCTCTGCAAAGGGGACATGAATTGCGTTGCTCCCTCCATGTTCCAATGCAGCTTGAATGAAATACATGGGAGCAGGGTAGGGTTGTAGTGTCCTCTCCTGCTTCCATTTCACTCAAGCAGATTGCACATGTGGGCAGCTCCTGATACTCCCTGGCCGGTGGTCTGGCTGGTGCTGGCTGGTCCTCAGCAATGATGCGCTCCCTTGGAGATCGACTCCTGTTGGACCTGGCGTTCTCCCGTTGCTGTCGTAGAGCAGTTCTTGACCGTGTGCGATGGGCAATTGGTGAATCCATGCCTGTAATAATAATGGATAGATTTTAGTATTTCTGTCATATAACCTTTTCTATTAGAATTTTAAACCTTAAATGACTTGTGCAAGTGTCTCATTTTTAACAGATTTCAAGTGTGATAGGTGGCTGTCTCATAGGTAAACCTGAAAATAGGAGATAATTTAACTACTTCAGCCACCGTGATGTACCCGTACGTAGCCAGATTGAAGTGGTTATACCGGGATAGGACCTGCAGCTAACGGCAACATTCCAGTATCTATTTTTTTAACCAGCAATGCTCTTTAATGTAAAAGTGATCCTAGTGGCTAATTTAGTGATAGCTAATTAGCCGCTGGATCGCGTTTACTGGCAGCGGAAGGGGCAATGTGGATTCTCCTGTTCCACTGAGGAGTCCGGGACTGAATCCAGCAGTTCCGCCAGCTAACCATAGGGAATTGAAGATTGGAACTTCCCAAGATCTCTATAAAGAGGACCTGGCACTGCTCCAGCTATCACAAGGGATATTGTTCATCCCTTCTGAGTAGCCATAAAAGTAAACAAAAAAAATTGTAAAAAAAATTATTAAAATAAAAAAAATGGATATCCCCCCTGTCCCCCCATGGTCATGCGCAAAGGCAAATGCATACGTAGGTCACACACACACATATATCAATGGCGTTCCCACCGCACATGACACATGAGTTATTGCCTCAAACGTTGTGGCAAGAATATTATATGCAATGATTATAGCGCTAAGTGTCCTGTGTAACACTAAACTGGTAAACTGTAAAGGCTTTTAAAGCCTCGTCTATGGATAATTTATTGTGTCATTCCATTTGTTTGCTCAATTTTAAAGCTTGACATGTTAGGTGTCTATTTACGTGGCTTAACATCATATATATTTGACCAAAGAATTAGGTATTCTACTGTGTTTTTGTGCATTAAAACATATTATTGCCCTCCAAATAGATTAGCAAATGAAAAACAGCTGCGCAAATACCGTGTGATATAAAAAAAAATGCAACACCCACAATTTAATCCTCTCATGCCCCTGCTTTAAAAAAAATGTTTTGGGGTTCTAAGTAATTTTCTAGCAAAAAATGCTGATTTTATATATTTGCACCTGCGACTTTATAAATTACTACATAGTTATGACTACATAGATGGCAGAATTGATACTCGTGCCATTCAAGATATTGGCAGAGGCTCTTTATATACTTGATTATGTTTCTATATTGTATTTTTTAGAGCAATTAAAGTATTGTGTTTACGCCTATGTGCCCGCCTTTACGGGTGATTACATTAACTTGGTACACACCCTCTATTTGTCTTGTAGCACCCTACAGGTAGGTGCTAGGTAAGTATATAGTGGGCCTTGTCTGCCTAACAGCAGGGCTGTGATTTGTTAGGTAGGGTGTCAGGGCTTTCAGATGTGCCTGCTGAAGGGGAAGTATCCCCACTGGCTTCTGTGAGAGGCTTCTCATAGGGCAGTGTGGGAAGCCCAATCAGGGGACAAATCCCAGCTTGTAACTACCCCAGAAGGCAGATTAGGCTGCAAATGATTCTCTGAGTGGGTATAAGTTTGGGGGAAGTGCATGACAGGGTGTCTTTGGCGGGAGCAGAGTCCCAGGAAGGAGAGTGCGGCTGTCTCTCCTCCTGTCTGAGGAAGGAGGATGTCGCGGGTTGTCGCCCGAGTATCCAGAGAGTGCTGAGTTGAGCTGAGGGGATCCGGTGTGCCGAGAACCTACGGAGAGAGAGAGAGGGGGGTCCAGTCCCAGGAAAGCCTACACAGGTTGTGAGTACTGCGGATTGCCCCTGGGGGTCTGCCTAGAGTCAGAGGGGACCACTCCAGGAGAGGTTCTGGGATCCAGTGTCAGCTAGCTGTAAAGGGGGTACCTAGGTAGAGGACCCTGAAGTTGCAAAGGGGGTACATAGTCAGTGGACCCTGAAGAGTTCAAGGTCAAAGGGGGCACCTGCAGTCTGGGCCCTGAATTGTACAGTGCGTGCCAGTTACAGTGACAGTTATACAGAGTTCTACAATATACTACCTCAAGCTGTGCCAGGCGGGGGAAAGTATTCAGTGACTTTTACTGCACAACAGTGTCAGGAGTTCTATGGTTCTCAGTCTTGGATCTACTGGACTATAAGTCAGGGATTCAACACTTCTTCTGCTATACAGAGTGTTCTCAGAGTCAGTGAGTGTTGGCTGGCGCCGGCTGGCGTCAAGGAAGCGCCAACGGGCATTTTCAGGATCAAAGTCCCAATTGTAATTAGTTTGAGCCTAAAGAAGTATGCCACTCATTCCCTTCTCCCATCCCCTTTAATTTATAATAAAAACCCAAAAACAAAGAGGCTGGAGTTGTCGCTGCTTCAGTTGTCACACCCAGGGACTCAGCTCACATGGGCTGGAGAGGATTCCGGTACTAATGGCAGACCCACATCAGGCCACAGGCCTGGAAACCAAGTTGCTACGGTCTAAAGAGTGCTTATGTCCTTTTTCTTTTTTTACTAAATGCACCAGCATTCTCTTTGTATCTCCTGTAATGTACCTGTGGTGAAAAGTGCATTCTTTGTGATATGCAGTTTCTCTATTGGTTGTTTTTTTTTCTTGTGTAAAATTTAGCGGCCTCTCGGCCCCTGGGCCTTAGCGCAGAGAGGCCGCATATTTGCGTGAATTGCAGTCATTAGCGCTTTGTAGACAACGGATTTTTGGATGACATGACAGCCAACTACGGTGGTCATGTGATCTTAAGCTATGCCCCCCCTCTGGGCATCTTAACCTCTTCATTCCTAAGCCTTTTTCTGACACTTGTTGCTTACAAGTTAAAGCCAATATCTTTTGCTAGAAAATTACCTAGAACCCCCAAACATTTTATATATATTTCTCTATCATCCATTGACAGACGCAGCTCCATATAATTCTTGACCATTGGGTTATGCTATAATACATCATACTGTATATTTTCTTGAAAACTACACTCAAACTAATTTTAGTGCACAAAATTAGACCCAGTTTTTCTGGTAAAATATAAAAGATGACGCTGTGTCCGGTAATACGTCACCAACACCAAGACTGAAAATTGCGCACTCCTGTGAAATGGCAACAACTACGGTACCTGAGATTGTCCATTGGCAACACTTTAAAAGCCTTTATAGGTTATCCGTGGGCTCTGGCACTAGAATGTTTTCTCTCACTATGAGGTTCATAGCGATACCTTACATGTGTGATGCAATCATTCTTTACATATGCATGCCAGACCTAAGCACACAATTGCATTTGGCATGATCATGGGGGCAGGCGGGAGTCATTTAAATTGTTCATTTTGAATAATATTTTTTTTTATTTGCATTTTTTTTGTTACACTCTTTTAACCACTTCCTTACCGCTGGGCGTCATATGACATCCAGGGGTTTAGGTGGGGATATCTGAATGATGGGTGCAGATGCAGGCATCATTCAGATAATATTTTTTTCAGCCTGCGATTCCCTTCACCATGAGAACAATCATAGTGGCTGTTCAGCCGTTTCATTGTTCTTATAGGTGGCGGGAGAGGACATCTCCCCCTCCCGCCGCCCTCCGGTGCTTCTATTGACTCTCCCGTGCGATCGGCATGCTGGGGAAGGAATCGGCCACCGGCGGAAGTACACCATATAGACTGCTGAGGACCAGATGGTCCCCTGCAGTCTGTTTGACTCTTGAAGGTCAGGGCATGAGGTGATGACGTCATGCCTGGCCTGGCAGTTGTTAATACCACTGTGAGCTCGGCTGGATAGCCAAGATCGTTTTTTTTTTATTTATTTTTTTTTTTATTTCAGGCTTTCCAGCCTGTAGGAGAGATCTGAGGTCTTATTGACGCCAGATCTCTCCATAAAGAGGACCTGTCATGCACTATTCCTATTACAAGGGATGTTTACAGTCCTTGTAATAGGAATAAAAGTGATAAAAAAAATAAAATATAAAAAATAAAATAAAAAAATTAAAGTGCCCTTATCCCCGCCTGCTTACATGCAGAAGAGAACGTATGCGTTCGTCATGGCCACATATGTAATATGTAAATGGCGTTCAATCCATACATGTGAGGTATCGCCGCAAACGTTAGAGTGAGAGCAACAATTCTAGCACAAGACCTCCCCTGTAACTCTAAACTGGTAACCTGTAAACTTTTTTAAAGCATTGCCTATAGAGATTTTTAGGTACCAAGGTTTGGCATCATTCCACGAGTGTGCGCAATTTTAACCACCTCCCACCCGGGCCATTGTACATATATGGCCGGGTGGGAGTCTCGTCCTTCTGATCGGACGTTCTGGAACGTCCTTTTGAAGGAGAGAGATCGCGCCGCCGTGGGCACACGCAGCGGCGCGATCTCGATGTGCCTGTGTCCCTAGGACACAGAGCAACAAGACTCGGCAGGAGGGCCCTGTGATTGGCCCTCCTGATCACATGACGGCTGTTTCCAATCACAGCCGTCATGTAATGTCAATACAGCCGTTGTAACGGCTTCGATCTCTTCTCCTCCTGACAGATCCTGTCAGTGAGGAGAAGAGGAGAGGATCGATTCTGCAGCCGGGGTGATCAGTGAGTATTTCTAATTACTCACTGATCACAGGGGGGGTCTGTGCTGGTAATCAGATGATTGATTACCAGTGCAGCCCTGGGGGGAGGGGGTGCCACTAGAGCCACCAGGGATGCCCACCCATGACCACCAGGGATGCCCACCATGGCCACCAGGGATGGCAAACAGGGCTCAGAGAGCCTGCCAGTGGTGCCCCCCTATCAGTGCTGCCCACCAATGCCATCTATCAGTGCTGCCCACCAGTGCCCGTTATTGCCATCTATCAGTGCTGCCCACCAGTGCCCATTATTGCCCACCAGTGCTGCCTATCAGTGCCCATCAGTGCCCCCCATCAGTGCCGATCAGTGCCACCCATCAGTGCCGCCTATCAGTGCCCATCAGTGCCGCCGATCAGTCCCCATCAGTGCTGCCTATCAGTGCCCATCAGGGATGCCTATCAGTACCCACCAATGCTGCATATCAGTGCTATCTATCAGTGCCACATATCAGTGCCCATCAGTGCTGCATATCAGTGCTACCTATCAGTGCCCATCAGTGCTGCATATCAGTGCCATCCCATCAGTGCCACCCCATCAGTGTCTCCTCATCAGTGCCTGTCAGTGCGGCGTCATCAGTGCTCATCAGTGCAGGAAAAAACGTATCTATTTACAAAATTTTATAACCTAAACAAAAAAACTTTTTTTTTTTTCAAACTTTTGGGTCTTTTTTTATTTGTGCACCAAAAAAGAAAAAACCTGGCGGTGATCAAATACCACCAAAAGAAAGCTCTATTTGTGGGGAAAAAATGACATAAATTTGGTTTAGGTACAGTGTTGCATGACCGAGCAATTGTCATTCAAAATGCAACAGCGCTAAAAGCTGAAAATTGGTCTGGGAAGGAAGGGGGTTTAAGTGCCCAGTATTGAGGTGGTTAAAGCCTGACATGTTAGGTATTTATTTACTCGACATAACATAATCTTTCACATTATACAACAAAATTGGGCTAACTGTAGTGTTTTTTTTTTTTTTTTATTTATGAAAGTTTTTTTTTCCCATAAAAGCGCATCTGAAAAATTTCTGCGCGAATACCGTGTGACATAAAAAAGTTGCAATGACCACCATTTTATTCCCTAGGGTCTCTGCTAAAAAAAATATATATATAAAGTTTGCGGGTTACGAGTAATTTTCTAGCAAAAAAATGATGAATTTTACATGTAGGAGCGGAGTGCCAGAAATGGCCTGGTATGGAAGTGGTTAAAATATATTTTTTCATTGAACTTTATTGCTATTACAAGGGGTGGACAAGACCCCCTGTGATAGCTTTGGCCGGTGACAGGCACTCCTCGTGGAGAAATCAAGGGTCTGTTAGATCGTCGATCCCTCCTCTGCCCTACAAGACAGCTGATCAGACAGAGGTCTGATTTTTTTTTTTTAATACACATTTTTTTTTTTTGTTTGCTAAAATATAATAGATAATGTTGCATCAGGTAAATAGATACCAAACTTGTCATGTGCATGCTTGTGAAATGGTGACAAACTGCGCTACCTACAATTGTCCATAGGCAATGCTTTAAAAGCCTTTAAGTGCCGGTTCACATTTCTGCGATGTGGGAACGCTGCGAATATACAGCGTGATCCCGCATCGCATCCGCACCCCTGGCAGTTCACACTGCCATATGCGACACGCTGGGGGTGTCAATTAACCGTTAACAACACCCCCAGATCAGATTGCATATCGCAGTGCGATCTGAAAGTTCGCACAGAATCGGATCGCACTAGTGTGAACCACCATGCGATCCGATTCTGCTGCAGACCAAAAAAAGGGTCCTGTGCGGGTTAGGTGCGATTGCGGTGCAAATTCAGCCATACAAACTGTACCGCACAGAGATCGCATGTAATTTTAGGAGCAGTGCACTCCGAATTACATGTGATCTCTGTGATCACACAAATGTGAACCGGTGTAACATGAGAATTACCTACCCCGTGAGAAAAACCTACCCCTCGTCACTTCCGGCCAGGAACAGCTGAGCAGCGCAGCAGTGCGCATGCTCACAGCCCCGGATACCTAATGGAAGAGCTGAGGATCAGACTAGTGCGCATGCGCACTAGTCTGAAACGATCTCGGTGTCCGTTAAAAAAACCTACCGACGCGGCGATGACATAAAATAGCTGTGCTGCACTATGAGTCATCTCCGCTCCTGTCCCGGTCACTTCCCTGATCTTGGCTAGTAAATATAAAAGCGGCTGGCGGCTCCGTGATTTATCTTTTCATACAGCCGCCGCCGCTTTTATATTTAGTAGCCGCGAGCAGGGAAGTGACCGGGACAGGAGCGGAGATGACTCATAGTGCAGCACAGCTGTTTTAATGTAACTGCTCGCGTTACACAGACTGCCGTGAACCAGAAGTGACGGGGGTAGGTTTTTCTCACGGGTAGGTAATTCTCACGGAACACCGGCACTTAAAAAAAAAAAAAAACAATATTTTTCATTTTCTTCTATATAACATTTCCAAAAAAAGAATAAAATATCAATTGTTTTCATCATTTTAGCATCAATTTGTATTCTGTTACATATTCTTGGTAAAAAAAAAAATCCCAATAAGTGCATTTTGATTGCTTTGCGCAAAAGTTATTGCGTCTACAAACTAGGGGAAAGATTTATGTCATTTTTTTTTCTACTAGCAATGGCGGTGATCTGCGATTTTTAGCGGGACTGCGAAATTGCGGTGGACAGATTGGACCCCTAACTGACATTTTTAACACTTTTGAGGGGACCAGTGACATTACTACAGTAATCAGTGCTAAAAATATGCACTGTTACTTTAATAATGACACGAGCAGGGAAGGGGTTAACCCAGGGGTAATCAAAGGGTTAAGTGTGAGCCTAGGGGAGTGTTTTCTAACTGTATGGGGGATGGGCTTGTTAAATGAACTCAGAGACATTTGATCCTATATGGGAGAATCACAGGCACTCTGTGAAAATTTCAGAGAGAAGAACGGTCTACTGTCTTTACAACAGCTGACTGGTGTTCTCTATCAGCGGGGAGCCATCACGGGTGCACAGCGGCAATCACGGCCACCGGCCCTGTGGATCGGCATCCCTGCTGCCTAGTGGGGGTGGGTGCGTGCCAGCGGCGGCATGGGCTCTCCCCCCAGGAGTGCTCCCGCAAACCGCTGTACAGGTACGGCGATTGGCGCAGCTGAGCCAGCCTGCCGCAGTATATATGCGATGGGCGGTGGGCAAGTGGTTAAGCTTTGGGCAGGGCAAACCTAAATCCTAATGAAAATGTCATTTAAACAAGCTGCTAGCAAGCTTCAGCAAGCAACCACCATTTTCCTACACAGCAATAAGTGCTGAAGCTCCCCCAATTCTACTAGAAGCATGTTTAACCTCTCTGGCGGTCTAATTATGTACAGATTACTGTGCTAAAAGCGCTACATTGTTTTGCATGCAAATCTGTTCTTTTATATTTTAAAACTCACCTTCCCCTGCCATCCCCTGCTGTCCTCCCCTGCCGTCCTCCCCCCGCTGTCCTCCCGCTGTGTGCTCGGCCGATGCTGACACCTGTCTTTCGGTTCCCTTCCCTGCGAGCGTTGCGACGCAGGGGGGTGGAACCGGCGGCAAATTCAAAAATTTAAATACACCAAATGAAATGATACAAAGTTGTGATCCTAACGGATTACACTGTATCATGCCATTTCACCACAGGATTTCACCTGGTGACTTTTCCAGTGCCCTGCCTGTGCTTTTCCAGTTCTTTGTGCCTGGAAAATGGAGAACGACCATGGCGTCCAAAAAGTTTTCTTTTTGCGCAAAAGCACTTTTAGACGAACTGGAAAACAGCAACAGCGAAACGGAGTTACTTGAAGAACTGAGCGATAGCGATTCGTGGGAAAATTCGTCATCAGGTACGGAAAGTGACGACGGCGATGATTCCGATGTCTCTTTCTGGCACAAAACTCTGTTGAAAATTCTGAAGAATCATTTGATATACTTCCCAAATTCCACAAGCTATGTGCTAGAAAGAGACATCAGAATCGTCGCTATCGTCACTTTCCGTACCCGATGACGAATTTTCCCACAAATCGCTATCGCTCAGTTCTTCAAGTAACTCCGTTTCGCTGTCGCTGTTTTCCAGTTCGTCTAAAAGTGCTTTTGCGCAAAAAGAACGCTTTTTGGACGCCATGGTCGTTCTCTATTTTCTGGGCACAAAGCACTGGAAAAGCACAGGCAGGGCACTGGAAAAGTCACCCGGTGAAATTCTGTGGTTAAATGGGATGATACAGTGTAATCCGTTAGGATCACAGCTTTGTATCATGTCATTTGGTGTATTTACACTTGAATTTGCCGCGGGTTCCACCCCCCTGCATCGCAACGCTCGCAGGGAAGAGAACCGGAAGGCAAGTGCCAGCAATCGGCCGAGCACAGAGCGGGGAGAGAGTATGAGGACGACGGGGAGGATGGCAGGGGGGACGGCGGGGGATCGCAGGGAAGGTGAATAACATTCTGTGGTAATCCCAAGTGTGGCTCTGGGTTACTGCTTTTGGTACTGAAAGTTAACCCCGAGCCACACTCGGGAATACCCCCAGGGAGGTTAATGTGACAGTCAGCTCTCTGTGATGTGTGTATCACCTCTCTAAACTGGAGTGCTTTGCTAGAAGTTGGGAAGAAGTTTGCAGCATATACTGATCTTACTCAAGCTAATGCCTGTGGGAACAAGGCTTAAGCCAAAGGTCCCCAAACTATGGCAAGGTGGTTGCCATAGACCAGCCCCTGTGAGAAGGCCCTACATGCAGAGCTTTCTCATTGCAAGCTACTGTATTCAGAAAGTCTGAGGGTGGAAGGCAGATCGTTCCAGCACCTGGCATTATATCAGACACCCTCAGGTGGCATGAACTCCTTTCCAATGGTGCTTATAGGCCTGGTTGTGACCTCCCTATGAGGGAAAGCACAGGGGATGAAGTCTGCAAGTTAAGTCTCATAGAACACCAATGCTGGGCCACCTTTTCCTATTAACACAAGGACCCCATTCCTTCCACTGACATAATGGCATTCATAACTCCTAAAGACCACCGATCTGGAAGTATGCATTTTTTTTTACCCCCCCCCCCTCCCCCACCTCAAAACAGAGTTGTTTGGAGCCTGTGTACAGAAATTCATTTTTTGGGCTTTAGCACTTTCTGAGCCACTGACCCAGAAACACATGCAAAGATTTTCTGATGTCACTTGTTGCTCTAAGGCTGTGACTCCCATTGTATAGAAGTCAGAGAACCAACTGGACAGCTAAGTAACTAGCAGGAACCGGCCGAGATCGGAACCATGTATGGGCAGGCTGAATGTATCCTAGTTGATCGATCAACCTGGGTACAACCAGCCTGTCCGAGTTTATAGGCGATTATTGCTAGTGGCTGTTATAGCTGCTAGCAAAAATCACTGTGTTCTCTCAGTGCGGACAGCTTCCCCCGCCAGGAGAACACAATGGCTCTGTGAAAGTCGGTGTTGATGGGGAAATCAATTGATTTTCTTTATTGCAACCCATGGTCTCAGGAAAGAAGTTCGCTCTGTGTAAGGCTTGGCTTAGAAAATCAGTGCTCCTCATCTGACCCATTGATTCTCACCTTTCTAGTGGAATGTCATTTGAAATTTATTATAAGAAGATCTTGGAGTAGCCATATAAGAAGGCAAAATGACCCAACCCACCAGGATACACCTAGAATGTAAATTTGACTTTTTAGTGGATTGATCCCTTTAAGTATATGATAGTTATGTCATGAATTACATAGTTGATCCTCAGTTACCAAAAAGAGAAATGGCTTTTCCTGAGTAGGTTGTATTCATCACAAGCATGTGACACCTTGTCCTGAAACCTACAACTCCCCTTTCCCTATTTATATATGTGAGCGATTCCCCATCATACTAGAGCAGAAACGTACTTTATATACAAACCCTGAACAGTGAAACAGTAACGCCATCATTTAAGGAGGAACTGAACTCTGAAAGGTCTTCCCAAAATCGGCCAGGCAGAGGTGAAAGGAGCATTTACCAGTATTACCTGTGCTCTTCTTTTTCCATACAATGAGAAGCCTGTGTTTAGGCTCTTATTACTGGTATAGCTGACCTAGGAAGCTGCTACTAGCACAATTGTTTCCCCAAATTATGGCTCTAACAGTTATGTACTAAAGAAAAAAGACTCCACCAGGGGCTGCGCTCGCCTCAGAAATAATACTGTGCAAGATTAAAATTACAGTAACTGTTTGTGCTTAACCGCTTGCCGGCCGCCGCAAGTAAATATACTGCAGCAGTCAGCCCTGGCCAGGCAAAGTGACGTATATATACGTCATTAGCCTGTGACCGGCTTGTGAGCCAATATCGGGCGAGCACGCGCCCCCCCCCCCCCCCCCGGCTCGTTCACTGAGGAGTCCGTGCGTGTGACCGGCGGACCCGATGTCCGCAGGTCACACTGCAATGGTCGGTAGAGAGGGAGAAAGGCAGGCGGCTTATGTAAACAAGCCAACTGTCATTCTCCCCTGTGTAAAAATGGAGATCAGACGGTTCTACTATGTAGGACCGTTGATCTCTGTTTTTACAGTAGTAGCCATGTCCCTGCACAGTTAGAAGCACGCCCCTAGGACACACTTAACCCCTCTCTCTCCAATACAGTTAACCCCTTCCCTGCCAGTGTCATTTTTACAGTAACAGTGCATATTTATAGCACTGATTACTATAGAAATGTCACTGGTAACCCCAAAAGTGTCAAAAATGTCAGTCAAGGGTCCGATCTGTCCGCCGCAATGTCGCAGTCCCGCAAAAAAAAATCGCAGATCACCGCCATTACGCGTTAAAAAAAAAAACACCAAAAATGACAAAAATCTTTCCCTTTGTTAGTAAACGCGATAACTTTTGCGCAAACCAATCAAAATACGCTTTTTGCGATTTTCTTTACCAAACATATGTAGCATAAAACAAATTGGCCGCAAATGTTAAAAAATTTAGATTTTTACATTTTTTTGGGGGGAATTTCATATAAAAAAATGTGAAAAATATTATTTTTGCAAAATTGTCGCTCTTTTTTTGTTTATAGCGCATGATCAAAAAAATCGCACAGGTGATCAAATACCACCAAAAGAAAGCTCTGTTTGTGGGAAAAAAAGGACATCAAATTTGTTTAGGTACAGCGTCGCACGACCGCGCAATTGTCCGTTAAAGTCACGCAGTGCCGAATCGCAAAATACCCCCTGGTCAGGAAGGGGGTAAAATCTTCCGGGGCTTAAGTGGTTAATAAACCTAAAAAGTTAAAGAAAACCATTAAACCTTTCACTGCCAAGATTTCTGCTAGGAGGGGAATTGGGGTGGGAAGTGAGTTGGGAAAAGATTTGAACTGTGAGGGGGGGGGGGGCCCTGTCAGGTAATCTGTTTGGGGCCCCTGTCAGGAGGCTGTTCTGGGCCCCTGTGATTTCTAATGGCAGCTCTGATCCTGAGTGTGAAAAAGTGATTTCTCTTCCCTCCAACTAGAAGGGAGGAGAGAAAACACTGACAGATCATTTACAGTACAAATCGGGTCCAGGTCTCTATTGTCCCCCCCCCCCCCCCCCACACACACACACATATCCAGACACTGGACCCAACCTCACTGGTAAGGTGACATGACAGCTAATGACACTTACTGTCTCTCCTGGATACAGATGATTAGATATACTGTAGAAGCTGTGGCTGTAGTGTCAGAAAAATCCGCTTTTGGGCGCTGTGACGGCAGTGACAGGAGACACTCCCGCTCCCTGGCAACCAAAAGTAAAAATGGCGCCGCTCCGCCTCCGCGTGTTAAATACGTCACATGATCCGCCTGCCCCCTGCACCAATCAGAGGAAGCGCGAGCCCACCTCCGCGCGCTGCCAGTGAGGCCGCTCTTTGCCGATGCTTACTGATAGGAGTGACAGAGCTGGGGAGAGGATTAGACTTTCTCCTCCCTCCAGCCTGCAGGTGGCAATAGAGAGCGCCGCTGTACAGTGAGGGAAGGCTGCCCGTCCTTCCCTCTCTCCTCCTCACACCTCTCCTCTCCTCCTCATCCTTAGAGCCCTCTCACCTACCCCTCTGCTCTCTTCCCTAGAACCCCATCTCCTCACCCCCCCCCCACATCTCCTCACCCCCCCCCATCTCCTCACCTACCCCCCCCCCCCCCAGGCTTATATAATTTGGAGCCCAGAAAATGTCATTGGTAATCCTTGTTAAAGTCTCCCAGTAAATATATCAGTGCTTTTCCCATTAGCCTGTCAGTCTATTCTCTTTTTATTTATTGATTTATTTTACCATGAAAGCAGACATTTATTTTCTACATTTCCATCTTATTTTTTTATTTCCATGACTTTCTTGCATTTATAAAGCATTTCTCTGCTAAAGCCCCCCTCTGGGTGAACCCTTCACCACTTTAGCCAAAACAACAGCAAAACCATAAATGTTGGCTTAGTGCCGCTTCACATTTCTGCCATCACAGAGATGGCATGTAATTCTGAGCGCACTGCTCCTAAAATAACATGCCATCTCTGTGCGCTGCAGATTCACCCATACAGATTGTATGACTGAATTCCCACCGCAATCGCACCGATCTCGCACAGAACCCTTTATTTGGTCAGCAGCAGAATCGGATGGCATGGTGGATCACACTAGTGTGATCCGATTCTGTGCCAACTTATAGATTGCACTCTGATATGCCATCTGATCTGGGGGTGTCGTTAACTTTTAATTGACACCCCCAGTGTATGGCATATGGCAGTGTGAACTGCCAGGGGTGCGGATGCGATGCGGGAACACGCTGTATATTCGCAGCGTTCCCGCATCGCAGAAATGTGAACCGACACTTATACAATAATTTTTAATGTATATTTATGAAAATCCATGAGTAAAAATACATTGTAATTAAAAATAGCCAACAATAAAATGACTTTAAAAATATATTTTATGCATCAATAATAGTGGTGGGGGAGGGGATGTATGCTCAGAAATGAGGACACCCGTTGATTGAAAAGAGGGGGTCTCATGGATTTTGTATGCAGTGAAGTAACAATTGCCACCGCAGTCCATGCAGCTGCTATGGTGCCTGGGTGGGGGAGGGGGGGGCGCCCATAAGGGGGGCTGTTGGCTCTGACCCTGTACCCCCATTGTGACATTTCCAATAAAAAGAGCTGATGTTAGATATATAGGGGTCTTCAGGATCATTATTGTCCTTTGTCACTAATTCCCCTTTGCAGGCTGTGCAGTAAAAAGAATTTATCTGTCTTAGTAGAGAACCCCCTCTCTTCCTCACCCCCTCTCTTCTTTTGACCCCCCCTTTCCTTAGAACCTCCCTCTTCCTCAGACCCACCCCTCTCCTCATACCCCATAGCACACTCCATGCGTCTCCCAACACTCTCCTATACCCCATAGCACACATAACATAGTGATGATGACGCGGAAGGGGGCGGTAACCGTTTCGGTTACCGCACCCCCGCGTCATCACGTTCATGCGGCCGGCCCCGCCCTCCAATGACGCTTCCGCTGCCTCATTGGTTGATAATCTCCCGGCTGTTACTGCTGCTGATAGCCAGTCACAGTGTCTCCAGGCAAACTGCGGCCGGCCCTCCCCGCTACCTGATTGGGTCATCTCCTCGGCTGCTGCTGCTGCTGGCCACTGACTGACAGTAAGGGCAAACTGCGGACCCGGAAGGACACCTACCTGTACCAGTGCTATACTCTGAATGTAATAATGCCCCTCCCCCCCCCTCAGTGCTCCTTAGCCCCCCCCCATTGTTCTTTAGTCCCCCCAGTGCCCTTAAGCCCCCCGTGCCCTTTGCCCCCCCCGGTGCTCTTCAGCTCTCCACAGTGCTTTTCATCTCTCCCCCCCCCATGCTTTCTGGCTCCCCCAGTGCTCTCCAGCTCCCTGGCTCCCCCCTTAGTGATTTCCAGTTCCCCCCAGACAGTGCTCTCCAGTCCCCCCCCCCCCCCCTCTCCCCTGTGCTCTCCATCCCCCTGGGTACTTGACGCCGAATTAAAAAAAACTGACTGCATTCAAAACAGCCAAACTTGGTGTTTTGAATGCTTTTCGGTGCTGGGGGGGGGGGGGGGGGGTTGGGGTCTTTAAGACACCCAGATCCCTTCACAAGGATTACCTGCAGAAAAAAAAAGAATAAAAAAATACCAATATCCGATCACCAAAATATCAGTATTGGCATTAAAAAAACGATATCCGTCGATCGCCACTAATTTTAACCCACCTCCCCTCTTCTGCATTTGTGGTACTGTCAGTATTAATAACCCCCTCCCCCCACATTGGTGGAATGGGTTACATTTCAATGCCATTGACCACCAATGTGGGAAAGGGGGTTAATTATACTGACACCTGTGCTAGGGGTTAATAATGCAGACTCTGACATCAATACTGGGGGATCTTTAATGTGTCCAATGACACCAATACTGCAGGGTTTTAATGCGTCCACTGACATCAATACTGGGGGGTTTAATGCGTTCACTGACATCAATACTGGGGGGTTTAATGCGTCCAATGACATCAATACTGGGGGGTTTAATGCGTTCACTGACATCAATACTGGGGGGTTTAATGCGTCCAATGACACCAATACTGCAGGGTTTTAATGCGTCCACTGACATCAATACTGGGGGGTTTAATGCGTCCAATGACATCAATACTGGGGGTTTAATGCGTCCAATGACATCAATACTGGGGGTTTAATGCGTCCAATGACATCAATACTGGGGGTTTAATGCGTCCAATGACATCAATACTGGGGGGTTTAATGCGTCCAATGACATCAATACTGGGGGGTTTAATGCATCCACTGACATTAATGCTAGGGGTCTTTTTTGTGTCCGCTGACAGCAATGCTGGGGGGTTTTAATGCGTCCACTGACATCGGCGCTGGGAGTTTTAATGCGTGCACTGACATCAGTGCTGGGGGTTCTTTTTTACGTCGACTGACACCAATGCTCAAGGTCTTTAATGGGTCCACTGACATCAATGCTGGGGGGGGGGGATGTTTAATGCATCAACAGACGTCAATGCTGGGAAATTTTAATGCCTTCCCTGACATCAATCCTGGGGGGGGGAGGGGGTTAATGCATCCACTGACATAATTGCTGGGGTTAATTAATGTGGGGGAGGGGTTTAATAATACTGGCACCTGTGCTAGGGGTTGATAATGCAGCCTCTGACACCAATGCTTGGGGGTCTTTAATGCGTCCACTCACTTCAATGCTGGGGGGGGGGTCTTTTTTGCATTCACTGACATCAATGCTGGGAGTCTTTTTTGCGTAGACTGACACTAATACTAGGGGGTCTTTATGGCGTCCACTGACATTAATGCTGGGGGGTCTTTATTATGTCCACTGACATCAATGCTGGGGGGAGTTTTTTAATGCGTCCACTGACATCAATAATGGGGGGTTTTAATGCATCCACTTTCATCCATGCTGCAGGTTTTAATGTGTCCACTGACATCAAAAAATAAAAATCGCACAGGTGATCAAATACCACCAAAAGAAAGCTCTATTTGTGGGAAATAAAGGACATCATTTTTATTCATGTACAGCGTTGCAGGACTGCGCAATTCTTCGTTAAATTAACGCAGTGCCGAATCACAAAATATGGCCTGGTTATTAAGGGGGCAAATCCTTCCGGTCCAGAAGTGGTTAATGCATCAATAGACATCAATGCTGGAGAGTTTTAATGCATCCACTGACATCATTGCTGGGGGTTTTAATGCATCCACTGACATCATTGCTGGGGGTTTTAATGCATCCACTGACATCATTCCTGGGCATTTTAATGCGTGCACTGACCTCAATGCTGGGGGTTTTAATGCGTGCTCTGACATTAATGCTGGGGGTCTTTAATGCGTCCACTGACATCAATGATGGGGGGTCTTTATTATGTCCACTGACATCAATGCTGGGGGTCTTTACTGTGTCCACTGACATCAATAATGGGGGGTCTTTATTATGTCCACTGACATCAATGCTTGGGGTCTTTACTGCATCCACTGACATCAAACCTGGGGGTCTTTACTGCGTTCACTGACATCAATAATGGGGGGTTTTAATGCATCCACTGTCATCCATGCTGCAGGTATTAATTAGTCCACTGACATCAATGCTGGGGGGTCTTTATTGCATCCACTGACATCAATGCTGGGGGGTCTTTATTGCATCCACTGACATCAATGCTGGGGGGAGGGGTCTTTATTGCCTTCACTGAACTCAATGTTGGAGGTCTTTAACCAATTTACGTCCGCTTGCTGCAGTTATACTGTGGCAGGCAGCCGTTCCTGGGCAAACCGCCGTAGCTATATGTCGCCCAGGTAGCTAGAGGGCGAGCGCTCGTCAGCGGGAAAGCCGATGCACAGGGCAAGCGGCTCCGGTTGCCATCTTGACACCCGCGATTGTTCCCCGCTGAGAGAGTAGAACGGTCAGCTGTTGTAAACACAGCCGGCCTTCCTTCTCCTGTACCATGTCTGCATCCTCTGTACCATGTCCGCAGCCCCTGCATCTCCTGTACCATGCCTGCAGCCCCTGCATCTCCTGTACCATGCCTGCAGCCCCTGCATCTCCTGTACCATGCCCAGAGCCCCTGCATCTCCTGTACCATGCCCAGAGCCCCTGCACCATGCCCTCAGCCTCTGCATCTCCTGCACCATGCCCTCAGCCTCTGCATCTCCTGCTCCATGCCCTCAGCCTCTGCATCTCCTGCTCCATGCCCACAGCCTCTGCATCTCCTGCTCCATGCCCACAGCCTCTGCATCTCCTGCACCATGCCCGCAGCCCCACATCTCCTGCACCATGCCCGCAGCCCCTGCATCTCCTGCACCATGCACGCAGCCCCTGCATCTCCTGCACTATGCCCGCAGCCCCTGCATCTCCTGTACCATGCCCGCAGCCTCTGCATCTCCTGTACCATGCCCGCAGCCTCTGCATCTCCTGTACCTTGTCTGCTGCCTCTGCATCTCCTGTACCTTGTCTGCTGCCTCTGCATCTCCCGTACCATGCCGCAGCCTCTGCATGTCCTGTACCATGTCGAAGCCTCTGCATGCCCGCAGCCCCTGCATCTCCTGTACCATGTCCAGAGCCTCTGCATCTCCTGTACCATGCCCACAGCCCCTGCATCTCCTGTACCATGCTTGCAACCTCTGACATCTCTGTACCATGCCCGCAGCCCCTGCATCTCCTGTACTATGCCCCCAGCCTCTGACATATCCTCCTGTACAATGCTCGCAGCCTCTTAAATCTCCTGTGCCATGTCCACACAGCCTATGACCACCTCCTGTACCATGTATGGCACTTTTTCCACTTTGAACCAGAGTTAATATATATAAAGCCCTATATGCTTTCATATCTGTCTTATCTATAATATACTCTTCAGATGTGCTTAAAAATGCATGGTTTTCCTTTTTATGAACAAGAATATAATGACATGCTGTTGAGCTGGTATAATAATGCTATGGGGCTGGTATGAAAATATTTCCAGGGCTGAATTTTATTCCCAGTCCGGCCCTGTCTGTAGCCTTCTGTGGATGTCAGACAGCCTGCATCCCTCCTTCATCAAGAACTCAATGACTGCACCTTGTTTCTGCTTGGAATCCAAACACAAAATCTTATGCCTTATTTTATACCAGCCTCTCTGGCCTACTTTATACCAAATCATCCCTCTACGTGTTACCGAGCATGCCTCCAGGAGGGCACTATGCCACATATCTGGTGTCCAAAGGTAAACGGATTATGGATCCGGGTCAACAATCTCCTACATACATTACTTTACTCTAACATTCAGGAAAAACCATTACAAAGCTTTTCTTCATAAAACCTTTGACTCACTTCTTCATACTGAACAGTTGCTGGTCACTCATTTCTTTATATATATTCCACAAGTACTTTATTTGAATAAAAAAATAGTGCAGATACATGGGCCCAAAGGCCTGAGAATGAATACAAGGGCAGTAACAACAGTCAACTGTATTGTCCATTTTTAAGAACAAAGTGCAGCAACATGAAGGCAAATAAAGTCCATCGTATTGCAAAGACTTCAAAAAGAAAATGGATGCCTCATCTCTATGGCCAGGGATTCATAGGCACTCATATCTTTATGACCCAATCATTGTTATTGAATTTTTACAAAGAAAGAAAATAAAATACACCAGACACAACTGGACATCGCATTTGACAATGTGGTAATGAGCACACCGCTCTCAGGTAAGGAAAATAAGGCATACATAATACAATATATACTATATTGTAAAAAAGTATTTACATGCAGATGAACTTTATTAGCATCCCAGTCTTAGTCCATAGGGTTCGATATTGAGTTGGCCCACCCTTTGCAGCTATAACAGCTTCAACTCTTCTGGGAAGGCTGTCCACAAGGTTTAGGAGTGTGTCTATGGGAACGTTTGACCATTCTTCCAGAAGCGCATTTGTGTGGTCAGGCACTTATGATGGACGAGAAGGCCTGGCTCACAGTCTCTGGACTAATTCATCCCAAAGGTGTGCTATCAGGTTGAGGTCAGGACTCTGTCCAGGCCAGTCAAGTTCCTCCACCCCAAACTCGCTCATCCATGTCTTTATGGACCTTGCTTTGTGCACCTCAATTCGATAGAACACCTTTGGGATGAATAAGAGCGCAGACTGTGAGCCAGGCCTTCTTTCCACCATCAGTGCCTGACCTCACAAATGTGCTTCTGAAAGAATGGTCAAACATTCCCATAGACACTCCTAAACCTTATGGGCAGCCTTCCCAAAAGGGTTGAAGCTGTTATAGCTGCAAAGGATGGGCCAACTCAATATTGACTCCTACGGACTAAGGCTGGGATGCCATGAAAGTTCATGTGCGTGTATAGGCAGGTGTCACAATACTTGTGACAATATAGTGTATTAAGAACCAAGCCCACTCATAATCTCTCTCAACTGGACAGAGGGGCTTTCAAAAGAGAAAAACATCCAAGAACAGACATTCCCCATTACTATGGAAAACAAAGACTGAAACAGAAGAGAAGGAAAAGAAAGGAGAAACAACAAGGAAAGCATGCCATGTACACCAAAACACCATACAGTATTCATGAACTGTCTGTTTAAATCAAACATAGATTTGGGCTCAACTCAAGAAAAAAAATTAAAGGATTTCAGAAGAGGTAATAGGTGCATTGAGTTTGGCTTACACGGTGGGGTCTACTATGGGAAGTTGTATGTATCTAGAAATGCAGAGATAGCAGCATCCGTAGGCTGGGCAGTGGTAGGATAATCCTTTAATTTGTATAATGTGGAGTAGTACTTCTGGAAAGCATTAGCAATATCAGTTGGATGGGAGACCTGTGAATTCCTTACCGGATCCACTACAAAGGGAGACCAGGACTTTGGTTGCCTTGTCCTCAGCATGCTGGCCAAGAGTTTGCTTGCTCTGTTACCTTGGGCATAACATGTCGCTTTTGCAGTCTTTAATGCTTTCTCCTGTTCATTCAACAGAAGTAGCAGGAGTTGTTGCCTACACCGCAAATTATTTTCAGTAAGGGTAGAAGTGGGTGAAGTTTTAGATTGTACTGTACCTCTAAGGATTTAATTTGTGACAGCAATGAGTCGACACCTTGCATCCTCCTCCTCTCTCTTGCCGCTAACTGTAGCAACGTGCCTCTACTGTACGCTTTATGAGCACACCAGACATTGAAAACAATATGTGTCCACACTGGTTAGAAAATTCTTGCAAGAACGGTTCCAGTTGATCTCGAGTTCGTTTCAAGGATAAGAAGTATGTGCTATTGCGCCAAAGAATAGAAGGAGACACGTTGAGATCTTCTTTGAAGTCTCCGGTACACAAAGAAAGAGACTGAATGTTTAATGGCTACCATCACATTTATTTTTTTTCTCTAGTGCAGGGGTGTCAAACTCGGTTTCTTCTTGGGCCGCATCAGCATTATGATTGCCCCCAAAGGGCTGGTTGAATCTGTAAGATTAGATGTCCAGAGCACCCCACCCCTCTTACATCAGATGTCAACAGCCCCCCCAGCCCCCACCATCAGAATTTAAGAGTTTCCCACCCTCCCTTACCTTGTGCTGCTGCTGGGAAGAAGCTGGGGCGTTGCTGGGAAGAAGAAAGTGCAGGGTCTAGAGGAGGATCAAAGGCGGGCTAGAACTCTCCTGTAGCTGCAGGAGAGGTGCGAGGGCCACGGCCTTGTGTTTGACACCTCTATATGTAATCCTTGTGAGTACATTCAGGCTGGGTTCACACTGATGTGATGCGGGAACCACCACAATTTCTGTGTGGGTTCCTGCATCACATCTGACTCGCAGGCACTTCACACTGCTCTCTGCTAACCACTGCGGGTGTCAATGTAATCTTAATGACACCCCAAATCAGTTTGTAGAATGCAGTGCGAACTGTGAAATTGGCCAGGGATCGGATTGCATGGGTCTGAACACCATGCAATCCAATTGAGGTGCGGACCAAATAAAGGGTCCTCCACCATTTCAGTTCCAATGCAATGCAATTTCAGCTATACAAACTGGTGGTGGTGTAATGGTGTGGGGGATATTGTCCTGGCACACTTTGGGCCCCTTAGTACCAAAAAACTTTGTTTAAACACCACAGTCTACCTGAGTATTGTTGCTGACCATGTCCATCCCTTTATGACTACATTGTACCCATCTTCTGATGGCTCAGTGTACTCATCTTCTGATGGCTCCTTCCAGCAGGATAAAGTACCATGTCACAAATCTCAAATCATCTCACTTGAACATGACAATGAGGTCACTGTACTCCAATGTTCTCCACACTCACCAGATCTCAATCCAATAGAGCACCTTTGGAATGTGGTAGAACGGGAGATTGGCATCATGGATGAGCAGCCGACAAATCTGCAGCAACTGTGTGATGCTATCATGTCACTATGGAGCTAAATCTTTGAGGAATCCTTCCAACACCTTGTTGAATCTATGCCAGAATTAACACAGTTCTGAAGGCAAAAGGGGTTCCAACCCGGTACTAGCAAGGTGTACCTAATAAAGTGGCCGGTGAGTGTAGTTCTTCTTTAACCTGCCTGGCGGTATGATTCTTTCCGATTTTAGGTGCTGAAAGCGGTACAATTATTTTGCTAGTAATTCTTAAACAATGAGCAGCCCAAACCAATTATTTACATATGATTTTTTTTTTTTACTGTGCGTTCTTCTTTATAACATCTATGATATCATATGATAAAGTTTGAAACACAAAATCAAAAATTATAATATAATAAATGACTATAAATAAGTTAAAGTATATATACTGTATATACACACACATTATATATATATATATATATATATATATATATATATATATATATATATATGTGTGTATATAAGTACAGTAAAACTGCAGGAAAGGGCACTGGGGGGCAATCTAATATCAATTTACTTTATTTTGTAATGAAATCAGTGTGTTTGTGTTTTTTACTTTTCAAATTTGCCGCCGGTTCCACCCCCCCCCCCCCCCCTGCGAGCGTCACGTCGCAGGAGACGGAAGCTGGGGCTTACAAGCATCGGGCGGAAGATCCGGCCGCCGTATGCCGAAGGGACACATCGCTGGATCCCGGCGACAAGGTAAGTAACCTCTACAAGGATCCAGCGATGCTTCCTGGCGGTACCCCGAGTGTGGCTCAGGGTTACTGCTTATGGCAGTGAAATCCCACCCCGAGCCACACTCGGGAATACCGTCATGGAGGTTAGGAACTCAATGGCAGCCTGTATACTGTCTTACTAAAGGTTTCTTTTAGCTAATCAGGGGTCAAAGAATCATTTTATTTTCAGCTGAGTTTTTCAGATCTATACAAAGAAGGCAACAAAATCAGACTGTGGATATCCAAAACTATAAAACAGATTTGATGTGTAGTGTATTTTAAAGAGTGAAAAACATTCCCCTCTGAGTAATCTCTGTACATTGCAGGGATTTTAACAAATTTTGTTGCAGAATCCTACCGTTGGTTATTCTGAAGAAATATCGGTTAGTTTGTCTGTGTCCATGTGGGGAAGGAATCTGTAGGGTCTGCATCTCTTTAGACATGATTTCCCTTTGGGAGTATCTCAAAAAGAATGACATTTTCGTTACATGCCCAAAATCTGACCTGTGTCTTAGTGCAGACTTCTGGAAGAATCAGTAAGCCAAAGAACACCTCCAGGATGCCATATGGCATTGCATTTTACAGAAAATTACAGCGCTGCAGATTGAAAAGGAAAGGTAAATTTTTTTAGTAACATTTAACCCCTTCCTGACCGCCCGCCGCCTTTTTACTGCGGCAGTGCTGCCCCCCTGCTCAAACTGACATAGACCTACGTCAGTCACGCGCCTGCAGCTAGGGGGCGAGCATGCGCCGCCAGTGGCGCACTCCCACCCCCACTTGGCAGTGGGGACTCCGATGCATGGGGCTGGGGGCTCCGATTGCCGCCTGACAGCCGCGATCATTCCCCGCTGAGGGAGGACGGTCAGCTTTTGTAAACACAGCCGACCATTCTTCTCTCTGGAATGATCACAGAGCTCCTGTGATCCTTCTATATTGAGTCGCATGTCTCTATGATCATTTCAAAAGCCATGCCCCCCACAGTTAGAATCACTCCCCTAGGCTCACATTTAACCCCTTGATCACCCACAATGTTAACCCCTTCCCTGCCAATGTCATTATTACAGTAACAGGGCATATTTTTAGCACTGATTACTGTAGTAATGTCACTGGTCCCCCAAAAATGTCAGTTAGGGGTCCGATCCGTCCGCCGCAATGTCACAGTCCCGCTGAAAATCGCAGATTGCCGCCATAACTAGTAAAAAAAACCCAAAATAATAAAAATGACATGTCTTTCCCGTAGTTAGTAGACGCGATAACTTTTGCGCAAACCAATCAAAATACGCTTATTGCGATTTTCTTACCAAAAATATATCAGAAACAAATTGGCATAAAATGTTAAAAAATTTAGATTTTTTAAGTTATTTTTTTTTCGAGAATGTTATATAGCAGAATGTGAAAAATATATATTTTTTTTCCAGAATTGTCGCTCTTTTTTTGTTTATAGCGCAAAAACAAAAATCGCAGAGGTGATCAAATACCACTAAAAGAAAACTCTATTTGTAGTAAAAAAAAGCACACCAATTTTATTCAGGTACAGCGTCGCACGATCGTGCAATTGTCCATTAACGTAATGCAGTGCCGAATTGCAAAATATGGCCTGGTCATTAAAGGGGAAAATCTTCCGGTCCAGAAGTGGTTAATTACATTATTACTTGAATCACAATTGTATACATTATTGTTTTTTTTTTCTTGCTATGCTATTTTTTTGTCCCATGTGGAGTTATGAACTGACTTTTATAACTTTATTATTATGTGTCTCTTCATTCTGATCAAAAATACAAATTGCAAGTGGTAGCTGTTTTGTGTACAAAAAAGTGTTTCAGGTACAGGATCTTTAGTGCAGAAGTAACTCTTCTCTTCCTATTGCAACTGCTCCTGGTCACCACTAGAGGGAGCTACAGGGAAGAAAATAGACAAGCTTTGTATTGGGAAAAATGAGCAGCTTGTATCTATTCTTCAGCGCCTTTAGTGGCAGCCTGGAGCTACTGCAAGTAGTAAACACAGTTTCCAGGCTGGAGGTCGTGTTTCTGAAACATCTACTAGGACAGATAGTTCTTGTTATTTATATTTTTAAGAAGGCTACTAGGACAAGTAATACATAAAAACGAAGTCCTGAAAGTGATATCCTTGCACACATTCACCTCTTTAATTACATTTAAATGTAATTTAATTTAAATGTAATTTTAAATTCAATTTAATTCATTTTAATTCCTTTGTCCTTTATTTGGAGTTTTGCATGACGTTGAATGATATGGTAGGTCTCAGTACAGGTGGAACTAACACAGAAAAAGATTTGTTTCAATATTTCTGCATAAGTTAGACCAAAGTAGACGGATCAAGGCAAAGTCTACTGTGCTATAGATTACAGTTAATAGGACACTGTATTAATGTGTTTCCTAAATTAGTTACTAGGATTGTGGAACACAAGATAGAGGCAGCTGAGTCACTCATCAATTATTGATTGAGTAGGCTATCAATTCAATGAAAAGGGAAAGGTGGTTATGAATTATACTACACCTAGTTTTCTTATTTTAAAATCCATAGTATTTATATTTCCATCATCGGTGTGCGCAGCTTATTGCGTTAGGGTGTGCACTTCAAAGCTCAAACACAAATGGGTATATATACAGTAAATATGTATGTGTGTGTATATATATATATATATATATATATATATATATATATATACACACACACACACACACACTCTTATAAATAAATGTACATTTTTTTTAAATGTTTTAAAATATGGACAGTGTGAGTAGTGTAGTGGACATGTCAGTAGTTTTTTTTTTTTTTATTCTTATTTTTTTTGTATCTTTGTTTTTTTTACATTTTTTATTTTTACAATTTTTTTTTTAGGAGCCCTCTTAAGGGGGCTTTGGTGAAATATCAGCAATCAGCAGGGGGAATCTGCACCTGATTAGGATGGGCCCAGGCTCAAACACAAATGGGTATATAAACAGTAAATATATATATATATACAGTGGATACGGAAAGTATTCAGACCCCCTTAAATTTTTCACTCTTTGTTATATTGCAGCCATTTTCTAAAATCATTTAAGTTCATTCTTCTTCCTCATGAATGTACACATAGCACCCCATACTGACAGAAAAACACAGAATTGTTGACATTGTTGCAGATTTATTAAAAAAGAAAAACTGAAATATCACATGGTCCTAAGTATTCAGACCCTTTGCTCAGTATTTAGTAGAAGCCCCCTTTTGATCTAATACAGCCAGGAGTCTTTTTGGGAAAGATGCAACAAGTCTTTCACACCTGGATTTGGGGATCCTCTGCCATTCCTCCTTGCAGATCCTCTCCAGTTCTGTCAGGTTGGATGGTAAACGTTGGTGGACAGCCATTTTTAGGTCTCTCCAGAGATGCTCAATTGGGTTTAAGTCAGGGCTCTGGCTGGGCCATTCAAGAACAGTCACGGAGTTGTTGTGAAGCCACTCCTTCGTTATTTTAGCTGTGTGCTTAGGGTCATTGTCTTGTTGGAAGGTAAACCTTCGCCCCAGTCTGAGGTCCAGAGCACTCTGGAGAAGGTTTTTGTCCAGGATATCCCTGTACTTGGCCACATTCATCTTTCCCTCGATTGCAACCAGTCGTCCTGTCCCTGCAGCTGAAAAACACCCCCACAGCTTGATTCTGCCACCACCATGCTTCACTGTTGGGACTGTATTGGACAGGTGATGAGCAGTGCCTGGTTTTCTCCACACATACCGCTTATAATTAAGGCCAAAAAGTTCTATTTTGGTCTCATCAGACCAGAGAATCTTATTTCTCACCATCTTGGAGTCCTTCAGGTGTTTTTTAGCAAACTCCATGCGGGCTTTCATGTGTCATACACTGAGGAGAGGCTTCCGTCGGGCCACTCTGCCATAAAGCCCCGACTGGTGGAGGGCTGCAGTGATGGTTGACTTTCTACAACTTTCTCCCATCTCCTGACTGCATCTCTGGAGCTCAGCCACAGTGATCTTTGGGTTCTTCTTTACCTCTCTCACCAAGGCTCTTCTCCCCCGATAGCTCAGTTTGGCCGGACGGCCAGCTCTAGGAAGGGTTCTGGTCGTCCCAAACATCTTCCATTTGAGGATTATGGAGGCCACTGTGCTCTTAGGAACCTTAAGTGCAGCAGAAATCTTTTTGTAACCTTGGCCAGATCTGTGCCTTGCCACAATTCTGTCTCTGAGCTCTTCAGGCAGTTCCTTTGACCTCATGATTCTCATTTGCTCTGACATGCATTGTGATCTGGAAGGTCTTATATAGACAGGTGTGTGGCTTTCCTAATCAAGTCCAATCAGTATAATCAAACACAGCTGGACTCAAATGAAGGTGTAGAACCATCTCAAGGATGATCAGAAGAAATGGAAAGCACCTGAGTTAAATATATGAGTGTCACAGCAAAGGGTCTGAATACTTAGGACCATGTGATATTTCAGTTTTTCTTTTTTAATAAATCTGCAACAATGTCAACAATTCTGTGTTTTTCTGTCAGTATGGGGTGCTATGTGTACATTCATGAGGAAGAAGAATGAACTTAAATGATTTTAGCAAATGGCTGCAATATAACAAAGAGTGAAAAATTTAAGGGGGTCTGAATACTTTCCGTACCCACTGTATATATATATATATATATATATATATATATATACACACACACACACTCTTATAAATAAATGTACAATTTTTTTTATGTTTTAAAATATGGACAGTGTCAGTAGAGCAGTGGATAGTATTTGTTTTTGTATTTTTTAAAAATTGTTATTTTTTTTACATTTTTTTTTTTTTTTTTTTTTTTAGGAGCCCTTTTGAGGGGGCTTTGGTGAAATATCAGCAGGAGGAATCTGCACCACACTGGGTGATTAAGGTGGGCCCAGGACCAACCGGCACCCCCCGTATGCACGCCTAGAATTTAATATAATCACTGATGCAGGATGAAGAACTTCAACACAGGAAGTGAAGTCCCTAATTTTCTGTATATACAGGAAGTGAGATCACTGTTTTTCGCATATACAAGTGGCATGCAGGAGCAGAGACCACTGAGGTCTATCCACCAGCACACGCAGTACTGTGGTACAAGTAGCCCACTTCTCTAGTATCTATTTCAATGCCATGATTTAATGCCTTTATTGATTAACCACTTGCCCACTGGGCATTTATACCCCCTTACAACAAGGTCAATTTTCAGCTTTCAATGCTCTCACATTTTGAATGACAATTACTCAGTCATGCAACACTGTACCCATATGAAATGTATATACTTTTTTCACACAAATATAGCTTTCTTTTGGTGGTATTTAATCACCACTGTTTGTTTTTTTTTTTTTTTGCGCTACAGATGAAAAAAGACTGAACATTTTGATAAAATTAATTCATTGTTCTTTATTTCTGTTATGAAAATCTGGAAATTAGTAATTTTTCTTCATACATTTTGTCCAAAATTTACACTGCTACATATCTTTGGTAAAAATAACCCAAATAAGCATTTATTATTTGGTCTTTCTGGAGGTTATAGAATCTACAAGCTATGGTACCAATCATTGAAAATTGATCACACCTAATCACATCTAATGTACTGACGGCCTATCTCATTTTTTGAGACAAGCGAGGTCACTGCAAATACCCCCCCCCCCCCCCACAAGTTGCCCCTTTTTGGAAAGTTGAAACTCCAAGGTATTTAGTAAGAGGTATGGTGAGTTTTTTGAAGTTGCAATTTTTTCCCACAATTTTTTGAAAAATAAAGATTTTATTTCTTTTATGCTTTCACAGAATTGTCATATTAACAGGTTTTTGTCTCTCACATGGCATATGCATACTTGCAGCTACACCCCAAAACACATTCTGCTACTCCTCCTGAGTATGGCAATACCACATGTGTGAGACTTTTACATAGCCTGGCCACATACAGAGGCCCAACATGCAGGGGAGTACCGTCAGGTGTTCTAGGGACATAAATTACACATCTAATTTTCTGACTTTTGTGAGGCACCGTAGTGGCACTGATGAGCATTGTGCTCACTCAGTGCCACTACAGTGCCTAATGACATTGATGTGGCACAGTTGAGCACCGATGTGGCATGGATTTGGCACTGATGAGCACTGTGGTGGCATGGATGTGGCATGGCTAAGCACTTATGTGGCACAGGTGAGCACTGATGTGGCATGGATGAGCACTGATGTGGCATGGACGAGGCACGGATAAGCAGTGATGCGGCATGGATGTGGCACGGATAAGCACTTAAGTGACACGGATGAATCGTGGATAATCTTTGATGTGGCATGGATGAGCACTTATGTGGCATGAATAATCACTGATGTGGCACAAATGAGCACTGATGTGGCATGGATGAGGCACGGATGAGCACTGATGTGACATGGATGTGGCATGGATGAGCACAGATGAGGCATGAATGTGGCATGGATGAGCACTGATGTGGGATGGATGTGGCACAGATGAGTACTGATGTGGCATGGATGGGCACAGATGTGGCATGGATAGGGCACATATGAGCAATGATATGGCATATATGGGCACAGATGAGCACTAATGTGGCATGGATGGGTACAGATGAGGCAAGGATTAACACTGATGTGGCATGGATGGGTATGGATGAGGCATGGATAAGCACAGAAGAGGCATTGATGAGCACAGATGAGGCAAGACTGGGCACGGATGAGCAATGATGTGGCATGAATGAGCACGGATGAGGTATGGATGGGTACTGATGAGGCATTAATGGGCACAGATGAGCACTGATGTGGCATTGATGAGTACAGATGAGGTATGGATGGATACTGATGAGGCATTAATGGGCACTGATGTCGCATTGATGAGCACGGATGAGGCACAGATCAGCACTGTGGGCACTTCAGATCCAGCCCACTTGCACTGCTGCACTGGCTCACTGACAGCTGAACCCAACATGCGCCGGTTTGTTGACAAACGATCGCTCAGTCATTGGACAGAGCAATCACATGGTAAAGGACTTCTGTCATTGGCCCTTTACCCCAATCTGTAATGCGCTGGGTCTGGAGGACCCAGCGATCATGGACACTTCTGGATGTGTGCCTCAGGGGGGGCGTCACTGTGCACCCTGGAAAAAACACACCACAAAGTCCTACAAGGTATACAAGGCTTTCCCCTTTAATCCAATAGAGGGAACTGATTCCACCAATCTAGAATACACTATAAACACCAAACTTAGGATGGATACAAGCTCAACCTCCTCCTCTATATTTTTTAATTATAAAAGAGTTCTAGAGGGTACTTTCAGATACATGTAAAGGAAATACCATGAAAATAAACATATGTTGCTGACTCCCATCCATGTATATAAAAATGCATCATTTATTGAAAATGTGTAAAACCAACATACAACATACATAAATTACACCACATTTATATTATATTTCCCCATGTGAAAGAGTAAGGGGTACATAGAACCTCTACTTATTCAAGAAAAAAAGTGTAAAAAAAAAAACAGAGACAGTTTATGACAAGTCCTTTAATTAAAAAAAAAAAAAAAAAAAAAAACATACGTCCTTTGCCAACATGTCACTGCCCAGCGATATAGACTATGTCAAGCACAATGCCCACCATGATTGATGGTATAGATTTTTTAGGGGACCTCGCTTTCTTGATTTTTGTATGAGATTCCCTCCTAAAATTCATACCAGACCTAACGTCTCTGGCATAGAATTTGGAGGGGACCTCATGCTTCTTTTTTTTTTGGGGAGGAGGGACCTCACTTTTTTTTCATTTTTTTGTGTGGGGTTCATTCTCAACATGGATTTATTTATAATAGAATTTTGAGAGGACACAATGCCATTTTTTTTTTTTTTTGCGTGGGGCCCCCTTTAAAATTCATACTAGCCCTGGAGGACAAATCCTTTAACTGCTTCCCGCCCATGCCATTGTAAAATGATGGCCGGGCGGGAACCCTATTGCTCTAGGAGCACATCATATGACATCCTCCCAAGAACGGGTGGCACGATCTGGCAATAGCTGCCGGAATCATGTGACTGCTGTAAACAAACGCAGCAGATCACGTGACAGTTGTAAACAATGAATGGCTTCCTTTCATACCATTGTATGCTAGCTATGATTGGGCACAGTGATCATATGGAACAGACAGGGCCAATCACAGCCTATTTGTTCCATGTGATTAGCTGTGGCCAATCACAACACACTGTCATTCAGTAAGAATATTTGCCTATAGCAGTTAAATTCACAGCTAAAAGCAAGCATAGAATATATGTAGTACTGCCCCGGTAAGGACTGGAGTCAGACTTTCCAGGTCCCCCTGGGCTACCAGGCCAGCATACAGTTCTTTTGTTCTCCTTCCTCTGGCTCATTTCAATAATCAGTCCAGGGGTATTTGGTTGTATGTGTTCTATTATAAATTAGGGATAGGAGAAGGGAATAGTGGGATATTTCGAATTAACTATACACAATGTTGGATGACTTCCACCTTCATGTACAGCCAGGCTTTTGATTCACCCTGGCATTAAAGATGAATTAGAATTAAGTCTATTTTCCTAAGATGACTTGGTGGACTAGCAATTATCTTCAGGACACTCTCCTCAGCATCCTCTCTATCTCTACTGCTGACACCCGTCCTCTGACTATCCTACATGTAGGGTGGCTCCCCTCAGGTCAGGCCCCTTGACATCAGTCCCTGTACTCATGATACTGTTATTCCAGGGCCCCCCCCCCTTCAGTCATTTCTCCTGGGTCTCTGGGTTCAGCTCCTCTCATCCATTCCTCCGGCCTTCAGGATGACCTCCTGCGACCATGTGCCACCGCAACAGAAGGGGGATACAGCCACCCCCCCTCCCTCCGGGACTCTGCTCTCCAGCCAAAGACCCCGCAGCACATGTGTTCCTGGCTCTTACACAGAATGCACTGAGGCAACTTGCCGCTGCAAATCACCAGGACCGTATCAAAGCCTATGCATTTATTTGGCAGGTTTCCTCCCACTGTCCAACATGCCTCCCTATTGGACCAGTGTGAAACGCTTCTCTAGGCACAATGAATCACATACTGAGCACACTGAGCAGACCTCACTAACAGATCCTGCTCTCTGGTAAGCAGAAAGCAATGTAGTTTTACCTGCAGCCCCTCTAATAATTAGACAGAGCCAAAAACTATACTCTCCCACCAGCACCTACCTAGGAGGGTGGTACATGTAAAAAAAACTTCTGATTAACTTCCCAGAGTAGTACAGCTTTACTACGGTAGCACTGTATTGCTCTGGTCACAGTATGTACATTTTTATTTTTTTACATACTGTCACCAGTCAGTGTCCCTGATCACCGCCACACCAGTTATATGATGACGCTCTCCTGCACTGGTAACAGTATGTAAAATTAAAAAAAAAAAAAAAGTGAAAAAAAAAAGCTATTTTTTTTCTTCCTTTTCCAAAAAAATTACAAATTCAAAAAAACACGCCATGCCTCTCACTAAATACCCCGGACTGTCTACTTTCCTTAAAGGTGTTATTTGGGGGATATTTTTCCTGTCCTGTCATTTTCGGATCTCAGTACATCAGGATTGATTGATTTGCAGATATATACCATCATTTGTGGACTTTATAACTTTCCTACAGGCTAAATATTAAACACTGATTTGGGGTAATTTTCACCAAATAAAAGTAGCAGAATACATTTTTATAACAGAAACGTGTTTTGTGTGGAACAAAGATGATAAAACAATTCATATTTTTATTGTCATTGCAATTGTCGTTCAGGCTGAAAATTGGCCTGTGCAGGAAGGGGGTAAAAGTGCCTGGTATTGAAATGGTTAAAGGATACGTTTACCATTGGGAAGATGTTACATGGTGGAACATGTAACATGTTTCCACTGCTGCGGTCTCTCCCCAATGCGCCACCTCAAGTGACAGCGAGTCGGGGATCTTCTCCCCACACTTGCTGTCACAATTGAAAAATAAAATTCTGTGAATGGAAAACCTACATTTATCATCATCCTTTCCATCTGCCGGTTTGTAGGCCCAAGGTAGTCCATTGATGGTTTCTGTCATTTGTGTAACTGCCTGCCCATAGGTGTTACAAGTCGACAGCTTACACTGACAGTCTACAGAAGCCTTGCATTGCATCTGTGATCTGCAGGCTCCTATTAAAAAAAAAAAATGCACATTGTTTTACCTGCAAAAAAATGTGCATTATTATTATTTTTTAAAAGCTGAAAGAGTGTACATCCACTGACAATCAGCCACTGCCCAGCAATATAGATCATGTCAAGCAAGATTCCCTCCATGACTGATGGTATGGATTTTTAGAGGAACTCCACATACTTCTTGATTTTTGTGTGGGGTTCCCTCCAAAAATCCATACTAGATCTGAAGCATCTTCAATAGAATTTTGGAGGGGATCTCATGCATTTGTTTTTTTTTGTGTGTGGGACCCCCCTTAAAATTAATTCCAGACCTGAAGGACAAATCTTTTAATGACAAAAGAATGGTCATCCATTGCCGAAAAGTCAGTGCCCAGTGCTATACTGTCGATTATGTCAAGCACAATTTACGCCATGATTGATGGTATACATTTTTGGGGGGACCTGTAACGGAAACTGCAACCCACACTGTACTTGTGGACTTCCGTCATTATACGGCTTCCTCCCAGTCGTGACATAGAGATCAGATTTTCCCAGCCGCCCTCATACAAAGCTAGCCGACAGCTTAGCTTGTATACGTTTTGGAACCTTCCAGGATAAAAACAGTTTATTCAAACACAGGCACAAAGAGATATACACTGTGGGACAATCCCCCCTCCCCCTTAGCAGCCAATCCACATACACATATACATCCCATGAAAGGTTGATCTTAAGGCAGACAGAAACAATAGAACAATGGGATACAGGCACTTACCAATAACAAACCCCACCCCTCCTCACAATCTAGCCAGGTTCTATGAGAGACTCCAACAATATTCAAGCAATCTGAAAAGTCAAATTGTTTATCTTTATATATTTCTTGAGGGATATTGTTCAGAAATATTATGGTCCCAAGTGAAAGAGGCCCTTCATTCTTTCAACACAAACCACACATATAGAACCCAGGATAACCGGGGTAACACAAAATGCGGCTTTGTTGTACAGCGAGTCTGATTAGTGCAGACCCGACTGGGGTTCTTGGTCACCCTGTGCCCCTAATAGACACAGGGTGACTTACACATAAGAGGGGTCAAGGAAGCTGTAAAAGGAGTTTATTGCCCTCTCTAAAGTAATCTGGGATCCACAAGCCCCCCTCCCCAAAGTGACTCCTGTCACAGGACCTTACTTGTTTTTTGATTTTTGTTTGGGTTTCCCTCATAAAATCCATATATAGAATTTGAAGGAGGCCTCATGCTGTTTTTTGGGAGGATATAGAAGACCCCATATAAGACCCTTACCTAGGATAAGGGTCTGATACAGATAAATGTCTGTTTTCTTTGCAAACAGAATGAAGCAGCTGGGAGCTGTCATTTTGCCAGCAATTTAAATACACATTTTTCTTTAGAGGCCTCAATCCATTTTTTTCTCCTTTTTCATTCATACCAGACTTGAAGGGCCTGGTATGAATTATGGTGGAACCTCCACACTTTTTGAGTGGTGTTCCCCCTTTATTATCTATATCAGATTCTCATTTTGGATAAACATCTTGTATAAATGAGGGAATCCCTTGCTGCTTTGTATAAAATCAGAACAAATCGGCGGGAGATTTCATTTTGTCACCTTTTTCTTTGTTGTCAGTTTTACGGCAGTAGACTTTATACATTGTACAGATGTGCCACTTCTCAGGCAGGGTCAGGGCATCCCCACGCATTTCATTTACCCACCTGCGGACCACCAACTATAATATTGCAGCAGAGTGGCCACTCTGCTCCAGATCAGGTACCTAGTACATGATCTGACACTTCTGGGTCTGGGGCGCGTGCCTCCGGCGACCTGCTCCCCCTGTGATCACACACAGCGGGAGCCCAGCGGCAGGTACCGGGAACTCGATATCCATCATCACCCGCCGATTACACAGGACTCGGCAGAACAGCAGTCTGTCTATGTAAACAAGTTCTGTCAGAAGGGAAGGTATTGATCCTGTGTTTCTACAAAGCAGGAACACAGATCTTTGCCTTCCCCTAGTCAAATGACCTCCCCCATATTGAGTAAGCACAACCTAGGCACACAGTTAACCCTTTGATCGCCCCTAATCTTAACTTCTTCCCAGCCAGTGTCATTAGTACTGTCACAGTCAGGGCCAGCCCTACCATGGGTCCCACTGGGTCCATTGGCGGAGCTTGGAGAGAGGCAGCATATTGGCTCCCAAGATTTTTTCCTAGCAGTTTTGTGTGTCATCAGTTTGCGGCACGTTACGGGGGGGGGGGGGCATTTCCCCATCTTATCCTGTAGTGCAAACTGATGAGTATGACGGGGTGGAGCGTCTCCTCTGGAGAACATCACTCACGTGATTGTGGTGTGCGTAATGACGTCAGACATCAGCGCACTCCATCTCACACAGGGCAGGCTGGATGTTCTAGGATGGTGGGCAGAACAGACACAGGACTGAGGACAGACGGCGGATGTTTGGTGGACCGGTCTGGTGGTGAGTTATGGAAGAAGATAACTGTATGTATAATTATTTCAAAATTGAATATTTATATAAAATAATGGATGTGGGGGCTTTTTGGTGGGCGTGATTTTTTTTTTGGAGGTGGGGGGGCAGAATTTAATTTTTGCAGCACAATGTCTTGGGCCAGCCTTGGTGACAGTGCATATTTTTTTTAGCACTGATCACTGTATTAGTGTTACTGATCCCTAAAAAATGTCAGTTAGATGTCCGGTTTGTCCGCCACAATATCACAGTCCTGCTATGAGTCACTGATCGCCACTATTACTAGTAAAGAAAATTTATGAAAAATAGATAAAAATATCCCGTAGTTGTAGACGCTATAACTTTTGCACAAACAAATCAATATTGGGATTTTTTTTTACCAAAAATATGTAGCAGAATACATATTGGCCTAAATTCCTTATGTTTTATAGCAGAAATTAAAAACATAGTTTTTTTTTTTTTTTTTCAAAACTGTCGCTCTTTTTTTGTTTATAGTGCAAAAACTAAAAAACTGCAGAGGTGATCAAATACCACCAAAAGAAAGCTCTATTTGTGTGGAAAAAAGGACACATGACCGCGTAACTGTCAGTTGATTAACTGCAGTGCTGTATCACAAAAAAATGACCTGGTCATGAAGGGGGGTAAACCTACCGGAGGTCAAGTGGTAAAGGAATTGTGCATTTTTAATACTTCACTTTAAACTTTACTAAAATTGCTGCTCCCCGCCGAAATGAATGATGCTGCCTATTAGGTCTATGAGAAACAAAGAAAAAAATTATGGTCAGCTCCCCCACCCCCACCTGTCATTGTTTAGACCAGTGGTTCTCAACTCCAGTCCTCAGGACCCACTAACAGGCCAGATTTTAAGTATTACCTTGAGGAGATGCAGACTACTGCATTGCAATCACTGAGCAGCAAATTATATCACCTGGGATGTATTTCAGTTATCTTGCAAACCTGGCCTGTTAGTGGGTCCTGAGGACCGGAGCTGAGAACCACTGGTTTAGACTATTGTTGAGCTGAACACACCTGGGTTTGGTGAACATTACTAAATTTTGGGTGCCAAATCTGAATCCTTTAGAAGTCTATGGCAGGTGAATGTTGAAAAAATCAGAAATGTTATTTTTTAGGCTAATAGACAAAGGATTGTCAAACAAATGGTATGGAGATCTAGGCACTGTCCTGGAAAAGGTATTGAAACAGGAAAAAAAATGAAAAATTCATTTTACTGAGGTGCAATGATTTTTAGCAATGCTAAAACATTAAAAATGCAAAATTCCAATAAATAACATGTCTGGGGGATGCCCTGACCCTTTCATGTGCAGTGATGTATACAATAACACAACAAAGGATCAGTACCAGGGCAAGGGGTGGGCAGCAGGAGAAGCTGCCCTGGGCACTGTGGTATCATGTGAGGGGGCAGCAGGGGGTAAGAAGTGTTGTTCTAGGAGGGGAGCTTCGGGGGATGCTAAGAGTGGTGATCCAGGAAAAAAAAAATTTCGGAGGGGGGGGGGGAGATTTGTGCTAGGAGGGTGGATTTGGGGGGAATTCATACTGGAAGGGAAGGATTTGAAGTGGGGAGGGGGGTAGAAGATGTTTACTAGCAGGTGAAAATGTAGGGGTAGAGGATTTGTGCTAAGAGGGGTACATTTCTTCTTAAAGGGGGGCGTGAGGGGGATGATTTCAGCAGGGGGGCAGATTTGTACTGGGAGGTGTATGCTCCCCTGGTCCCAACCCCCACCCCCCCACTGTGCTCCCTCCCCCTCTCCTGTCGACTGCTGCAGGGGATGTGTCACAATAGAGAACCAGGAAGGGGTCGGTAAATATGTAATTTACCAGCTCCTTCCTTTTCTGAATGGACAGAGTCATAGTCACTAGTGATGAGCTGAACAACCCCCGGTTCAGTTCGCACCAGAACACCGCGAACAGAGGAAAAGTTAGTTAGAACAAACAAACCCCATTGAAGTCTATGGGACTCGAACCTCGAAAATCAAACAGCCTCATTTTGAAGGCTTAAATGCAAGTTATTGCCCCAAAAAAGTGTGTGGGGGTCCGGGTCCTGACCAGGGGAACATGTAGCAATGAAAAAAAAGTTTTTAAAAGGAGCACTGATTTACTGATTTTAATGAGGCTTGGAGTAAAACTATAAAAATGAAAAATTCCTTCAAATATCGTGCCTGGGGGGTCCCCTGAATGTGCCTGTAAAGTAGTGCATCTCTACGATGTATGTAGCCTGCTGCAGCTATACTGATATTTCTAAAGCAAAAAATGTCATATACAAATATACATACAAGTTTCAAATCACATGTACACATACAGGTGCAGAAAAACTGGGCCTTGGTTGTTGGTGGTGCCTGAACACCGTAACCCCTCGCAGTTACTCTTGCTGGGTGCAGGAACGGGCCCTGCTGCTAAAAAATCCATACAAATAGGAAATTGCATGCACTTGTCATACAGGTGCCACAAATTGGGCCTTTGGTGTTGCTGGTGCCTGAACACCGTAACCCCCCTCGCAGTTACTCTTGCTGGGTGCAGGAATGGGACCTGCTGGTAAGAATTCCATGCAAATTCGAAATCGCATGTGCTAGCTATACAAGTGCCAAAAATTGGGCCTTTGCGTTAGGTGTTGCCTAAACACCGTAACCAAGACCTCGCAGTTACTCGCAGTCCCGCAAAAAAAAAAACGCAGATCGCCGCTAATTACTAGTTAAAAAAAAAAAACAATAAAAATGACATAAATCTTTCCTGTAGTTAGTAAACGCAATAACTTTTGAGCAAACCAATCAAAATACAAATTGCAATTTTTTTACTAAAAATATTCAGATAATATTTTTTTCAGCCTGCGATTCCCTTCACCATAAGAACAATCATAGTGGCTGTTCAGCCGTTTGATTGTTCTTATAGGTGGCGGGAGAGGACATTTCCCCCTCCCCCCGCCCTCCGGTGCTTCTACTGACTCTCCCGTGCGATCGGCGTGCCGGGGAAGGAATCGGCCGCTGTCGGAAGTACACCATAGAGACTGCTAAGGACCAGATGGTCCCCTGCAGTTTGTTTGACTCTTGAAGGCCAGGGTGTGAGGTGATGACGTCACGCCTGGCCTGGCAGTTGTTAATACTGCTGTGACCTCGGTTGGATAGCCGAGATCGTTTTTTTTTTTTTTTTATTTCAGGCTTTCCAGCCTGTAGGAGAGATCTGAGGTCTTATTGACCCCAGATCTCTCCATAAAGAGAACCTGTCATGCACTATTCCTATTACAAGGGATGTTTACATTCCTTGTAATAGGAATAAAAGTGATAAAAAAAATAAAAAAATAAAATATAAAAAAAAATAAAAAATCAAAAGTGCCCTTATCCCCGCCTGCTCACATGCAGAAGAGAACGTATGCGTTCGTCATGGCCACATATGTAATATGTAAATGGCGTTCAATCCATACATGTGAGGTATCGCCGCAAACATTAGAGTAAGCGCAACAATTCTAGCACAAGACCTCCCCTGTAACTCTAAACTGGTAATCTGTAAACTTTTTTAAAGCATTGCCTATAGAGATTTTTAGGTACCAAGGTTTGGCGTCATTCCACGAGTGTGCGCAATTTTAAAGCCTGACATGTTAGGTATCGATTTACTCGACATAACAATCTTTCACATTATACAACAAAATTGGGCTAACTGTTGTGTTTTTTTTTTATTTAAGAAAGTTTTTTTTTTTCCCATAAAAGCGTATCTGAAAAATTTCTGCGCAAATACCGTGTGACATAAAAAGTTGCAATGACCACCATTTTATTCCCTATGGTCTCTGATAAAAAAAAATATATAATGTTTGCAGGTTACGAGTAATTTTCTAGCAAAAAAATGATGAATTTTACATGTAGGAGCGGAGTGCCAGAAATGGCCAGGTATGGAAGTGGTTAAAATATATTTTTTCATTCAACTTTATTGCTATTACAAGGGGTGGACAAGACCCCCTGTGATAGCTTTGGCCGGTGACAGGCACTCCTCGTGGAGAAATCAAGGGTCTGTTAGATCGTCGTTCCCTCCTCTGCCCTACAAGACAGCTGATCAGACAGAGGTCTGATTTTTTTTTTTTAATACGCATTTTTTTTTTTTTTGCTAAAATATAATAGATAATGTTGCATCAGGTAAATAGATACCAAACTTGTCATGTGCATGCTTGTGAAATGGTGACAAACTGCGCTACCTACAATTGTCCATAGGCAATGCTTTAAAAGCCTTTAAGTGCCGGTTCACATTTCTGCGATGTGGGAACGCTGCGAATATACAGCGTGTTCCCGCATCGCATCCGCACCCCTGGCAGTTCACACTGCCATGTGTGACACGCTGGGGGTGTCAATTAACAGTTAACAACACCCTTAGATCAGATCGCATATCGCAGTGCGATCTGAAAGTTCGCACAGGATCGGATCGCACTAGTGTGAACCACCATACGATCCGATTCTGCTGCGGACCAAAAAAAGGGTCCTGTGCGAGTTAGGTGCGATTGCGGTGCAAATTCAGCCATACAAACTGTACTGCACAGAGATTGCATGTAATTTTAGGAGCAGTGCGCTCCAAATTACATGTGATCTCTGTGATCGCACAAATGTGAACCGGCACTTACAAAAAAAAAAAAAAAAAAAACAATATTTTTCATTTTCTTCTATACAACATTTCCAAAAAAAGAATAAAACATCAATTTTTTTCATCATTTTAGGCCAATTTGTATTCTGTTACATATTCTTGGTAAAAAAAAATTCCAATAAGTGCATTTTGATTGCTTTGCGCAAAAGTTATTGCGTCTACAAACTAGGGGAAAGATTTATGACATTTTTTTTTCTACTAGTAATGGCGGTGATCTGCGATTTTTAGCGGGACTGCGACATTGTGGCAGACAGATTGCACCCCTAACTGACATTTTTGACACTTTTGGGGGGACCAGTGACATTACTACAGTAATCAGAGCTAAAAATATGCACTGTTACTGTAATAATGACGAGGGCAGGGAAGGGGTTAACCCAGGGGTGATCAAAGGGTTAAGTGTGAGCCTAGGGGAGTGTTTTCTAACTGTATGGGGGATGGGCTTGTGAAATAAACTCAGAGACCTTTGATCCTATATGGGAGAATCACAGGCACTCTGTGAAAATTTCAGAGAGAAGAACGGTCTACTGTCTTTACAACAGCTGACTGGTGTTCTCTATCAGCGGGGAGCCATCGCGGGTGCACAGCGGCAATCGCGGCCGCCGGCCCTGTTGATCGGCATCCCTGCTGCCTAGTGGGGGTGGGTGCGTGCTGGCGGCGGCATGGGCTCTCCTCCTAGGAGTGCTCCCGCAAACTGCTGTACAGGTACGGCGATTGGCGCAGCTGAGCCAGCCTGCCGCAGTGTATATGTGATGAGCGGTCGGCAAGTGGTTAAGCAAGCTTTGGGCAGGGCAAACCTAAATCCTAATGAAAATGTAATTTAAAGTGGAGTTCCAGCCATTTCACTCACCTGTCCAACGGTCCAGCGATGCGGCCGCCCGAAGCCTCGATCCTCTCCCTCGGCGCCGGCATCACTGATGTGGGCACCCGGCTGTGACAGTTTGCGGCTTCACAGCCGGGTACCCACTGCGCATGCGCGAGTCGCGCTGCGCGTCTTGATTGGCCAGCAATCTTGTGGGACCTCTGACACGTCCCAGAAGATTGCAGGGAGGGAGGGGGAGAGGATAACTTCTGTTCAGGACGCCGCGGCACTCCGAGCGGAAGTGGGAGCAGGTACCTGTCAAAACTAGGTACCCGCTCCCCCCCCCAAAAAAAAATTACATGCCAAATGTGGCATGTCAGGGGGTTAGAATGCCTAAAGCGGAAGTTCCATTTTTGGGTGGAACTCCGCTTTAAACAAGCTGCTAGCAAGCTTCAGCAAGCAACCACCATTTTCCTACACAACAAGAAGTGCTGAAGCTCCCCCAATTCTACTAGAAGCATGTTTAACCTCTCTGGCGGTCTAATTATGTACAGATTACTGTGCTAAAAGCGCTACATTGTTTTGCATGCAAATCTGTTCTTTTATATTTTAAAACTCACCTTCCCCTGCCATCCCCTGCTGTCCTCCCCTGCCGTCCTCCCCCCGCTGTCCTCCCACTGTCCTCCCGCTGTGTGCTTGGCCGATGCTGACACCTGTCTTTCGGTTCCCTTCCCTGCTAGCGTTGCGACGCAGGGGGGTAGAACCGGCGGCAAATTCAAAAATGTAAATACACCAAATGAAATGATACAAAGCTGTGATCCTAACGGATTACACTGTATCATGCCATTTCACCACAGGATTTCACCTGGTGACTTTTCCAGTGCCCTGCCTGTACTTTTCCAGTTCTTTGTGCCTGGAAAATAGAGAACGACTATGGCATCCAAAAAGTTTTCTTTTTGCGCAAAAGCACTGTTAGACGAACTGGAAAACAGCGACAGCGAAACTGAGTTACTTGAAGAACTGAGCGATAGCGATTCATGGGAAAATTCGTCATCGGGTACGGAAAGTGACGACGGCGATGATTCCGATGTCTCTTTCTGGCACAAAACTCTGTTGAAATTCTGAAGAATCATTTGATATACTTCCCAAATTCCACAAGCTATGTGCTAGAAAGAGACATCAGAATCGTCGCTGTCGTCACTTTCCGTAACCGATGACGAATTTTCCCACAAATCGCTATCGCTCAGTTCAGAGTTGTTTGGAGCCTGTTTACAGAAATTCATTTTTTGGGCTTTAGCACTTTCTGAGCCACTGACCCAGAAACACATGCAAAGATTTTCTGATGTCACTTGTTGCTCTGAGGCTGTGACTCCCATTGTATAGAAGTCAGAGAACCAACTGGACAGCTAAGTAACTAGCAAGAACCGGCCGAGTTTGGAACCATGTATGGGCAGGCTGAATGTATCCTAGTTGATCGATCAACCTGGGTACAACCAGCCTGTTCGAGTTTATAGGCGATTATTGCTAGTGGCTGTTATAGCTGCTAGCAAAAATCACTGTGTTCTCTCAGTGTGGACAGCTTCCCCCGCCAGGAGAACACAATGGCTCTGTGGGAGTCGGTGTTGATGGGGAAATCGATCGATTTTCTATATTGCAACCCATGGTTGAAGGAAAGAAGTTCGCTCTGTGTAAGGCTTGGCTTAGAAAATCAGTGCTCCTCATCTGACCCATTGATTCTCCCCTTTCTAGTGGAATGTCATTTTAAATTTATTATAAGAAGATCTTGGAGTAGCCATATAAGAAGGCAAAAATGACCCAACCCACCAGGATACACCTAGAAGGTAAATTTGACTTTTTAGTGGATTGATCCCTTTAAGTATATGATAGTTATGTCATGAATTACATAGTTGGTCCTCAGTTACCAAAAAGAGAAATGGCTTTTCCTGAGTAGGTTGTATTCATCACAAGCATGTGACACCTTGTCCTGAAACCTACAACTCCCCTTTCCCTATTTATATATGTGAGCGATTCCCCATCATACTAGAGCAGAAACGTACTTTATATACAAACCCTGAACAGTGAAACGGTAACGCCATCATTTAAGGAGGAACTGAACTCTGAAAGGTCTTCCCAAAATCGGCCAGGCAGAGGTGAAAGGAGCATTTACCAGTATTACCTGTGCTCTTCTTTTTCCATACAATGAGAATCCTGTGTTTAGGCTCTTATTACTGCTATAGCTGACCTTGGAAGCTGCTACTAGCACAATTGTTTCCCCAAATTATGGCTCTAACAGTTATGTACTAAAGAAAAAAGACTCCACCAGGGGCTGCGCTCCCCTCAGAAATAATACTGTGCAAGATTAAAAATCACAGTAACTGTTTGTGCTTAACCGCTTGCCGACCGCCGAAAGTACATATACTGCGGCAGTCAGCCCCTCACAGGCAAAGTGACGTATATATACGTCATTAGCCTGTGATCGGCTTGTGAGCCAATAGCGGGCGAGCATGCGCCCGCTAAGGCGCGCGCCCCCGGCTCGTTCACTGAGGAGTCCGTGCGTGTGACCGGCGAACCCGATGTCCACCGGTCACGCTGTGATTGTCGGTAGAGAGGGAGAAAGGCAGGCGGCTAATGTAAACAAGCCGCCTGTCATTCTCCCCTGTGTAAAAATGGAGATCAGACGGTTCTACTATGTAGGACCGTTGATCTCTGTTTTTACAGTAGTAGCCATGTCCCTGCACAGTTAGAAGCACGCCCCTAGGACACACTTAACCCCTCCCTCTCCAATACAGTTAACCCCTTCCCTGCCAGTGTCATTTTTACAGTAACAGTGCATATGTATAGCACTGATTACTGCAGTAATGTCACTGGTACCCCCAAAAGTGTCAAAAATGTCAGTCAAGGGTCCGATCTGTCCGCCGCAATGTCGCAGTCCCGCAAAAAAAAAATCGCAGATCGCCGCCATTACTCGTTAAAAAAAAACACCAAAAATGACAAAAATCTTTCCCTTTGTTAGTAAACGCGATAACTTTTGCGCAAACCAATCAAAATACGCTTTTTGCGATTTTTTTTTTTACCAAACATATGTAGCATAAAACAAATTGGCTGAAAATGTTAAAAAATTTTGATTTTTACATTTTTTTTGGGGGGGAATTTCATATAAAAAATGTGAAAAATATTGTTATTTTTGCAAAATTGACGTTCTTTTTTTGTTTATAGCGCATGATCAAAAAATTGCACAGGTGATCAAATACCACCAAAAGAAAGCTCTGTTTGTGGGAAAAAAAGGACGTCAAATTCGTTTAGGTACGGCGTCGCACGACCGCGCAATTGTCCGTTAAAGTCACGCAGTGCCGAATCGCAAAATACCCCCTGGTCAGGAAGGGGGTAAAATCTTCCGGGGCTTAAGTGGTTAATAAACCTAAAAAGTTAAAGAAAAACCATTAAACCTTTCACTGCCAAGATTTCTGCTAGGAGGGGAATTGGGGTGGGAAGTGAGTTGGGAAACAGATTTGAACTGTGAGGGGGAGGGGGGGGGTCCTGTCAGGTCAGCTGTTCTGGGCACCTGTGATTTCTAATGGCAGCTCTGATCCTGAGTGTGAAAAAGTGATTTCTCTTCCCCCCAACTAGAAAGGAGGAGAGAAAACCCTGACAGATCATTTACAGTACAAATCGGGTCCAGGTCTCTATTGTCCCCCACCCCCCCACACACACACACATATCCAGACACTGGACCCGACCTCACTGGTAAGGTGACATGACAGCTAATGACACTTACCGTCTCTCCTGGATACAGATGATCAGATATACTGTAGAAGCTGTGGCTGTAGTGTCAGAAAAATCCGCTTTTGGGCGCTGTGACGGCAGTGACAGGAGACACTCCCGCTCCCTGGCAACCAAAAGTAAAAATGGCGCCGCTCTGCCTCCGCGTACTAAATACGTCACATGATCCGCCTGCCCCCTGCACCAATCAGAGGAAGCGCGAGCCCACCTCCGCGCGCTGCCAGTGAGGCCGCTCTTTGCCGATGCTTACTGATAGGAGTGACAGAGCTGGGGAGAGGATTAGACTTTCTCCTCCCTCCAACCTGCAGGTGGCAATAGAGAGCGCCGCTGTACAGTGAGTGAAGGCTGACCGTCCTCCCTCTATCACCCTGTGGTCACATGGCTGGAGGGAGGAAATCGATTCTTCCTGGTGTGGTAAGTACAAGGGGGGAGAACTCAGCCCAAGACCTTCCCTCTCTCCTCCTCACACCTCTCCTCTCCTCCTCATCCTTAGAGCCCTCTCACCTACCCCTCTGCTCTCTTCCCTAGAACCCCATCTCCTCACCCCCCCCATCTCCTCACCTACCCCCAACTCCTCACCCCCCCCCCATCTCTTCACCACCCCCCATCTCCTCACCTACCCCCCCCCCCCCCCAGGCTTATATTATATGGAGCCCAGAAAATGTCATTGGTAATCCTTGTTAAAGTCTCCCAGTAAATATATCAGTGCTTTTCCCATCAGCCTGTCAGTCTATTCTCTTTTTATTTATTGATTTATTTTACCATGAAAGCAGACATTTATTTTCTACATTTTCATCTTATTTTTTTATTTCCATGACTTTCTTGCATTTATAAAGCATTTCTCTGCTAAAGCCCCCCTCTGGACGAACCCTTCACCACTTTAGCCAAAACAACAGCAAAACCATAAATGTTGGCTTAGTGCCGCTTCACATTTCTGCCATCACAGAGATGGCATGTAATTCTGAGCGCTCCTAAAATAACATGCCATCTCTGTGCGCTGCAGATTCACCCATACAGATTGTATGACTGAATTCCCACCGCAATCGCACCGATCTCGCACAGGACTCTTTTTTTGGTCAGCAGCAGAATCGGATGGCATGGTGGATCACACTAGTGTGATCCGATTCTGTGCCAACTTATAGATTGCACTGCGATATGCCATCTGATCTGGGGGTGTCGTTAACTTTTAATTGACACCCCCAGTGTATCGCATATGGCAGTGTGAACTGCCAGGGGTGCGGATGCGATGCGGGAACACGCTGTATATTCGCAGCGTTCCCGCATCGCAGAAATGTGAACCGACACTTATACAATAATTTTTAATGTATATTTATGAAAATCCATGAGTAAAAATACATTGTAATTAAAAATAGCCAACAATAAAATGACTTTAAAAATATATTTTATGCATCAATAATAGTGGTGGGGGAGGGGATGTATGCTCAGAAATGAGGACACCCGTTGATTGAAAAGAGGGGGTCTCATGGATTTTGTATGCAGTGAAGTAACAATTGCCACCGCAGTCCATGCAGCTGCTATGGTGCCTGGGTGGGGGAGGGGGGGGGCGCCCATAAGGGGGGCTGTTGGCTCTGACCCTGTACCCCCATTGTGACATTTCCAATAAAAAGAGCTGATGTTAGATATATAGGGGTCTTCAGGATCATTATTGTCCTTTGTCACTAATCCCCCTTTGCAGACTGTGCAGTAAAAAGAATTTATCTGTCTTAGTAGAGAACCCCCTCTCTTCTTTTGACCCCCCCTTTCCTTAGAACCTCCCTCTTCCTCAGACCCACCCCTCTCCTCATACCCCATAGCACACTCCATGCGTCTCCCAACACTCTCCTATACCCCATAGCACACATAACATAGTGATGATGGCGCGGAAGGGGGCGGTAACCGTTTCGGTTACCGCACCCCCGCGTCATCATGTACATGCGGCCGGCCCGCCCTCCAGTGACGCTTCCACTGCCTCATTGGTTGATAATCTCCCGGCTGTTACTGCTGCTGCTAGCCAGTCACAGTGTCTCCAGGCAAACTGCGGCCGGCCCTCCCCGCTGCCTGATTGGGTCATCTCCTCGGCTGCTGCTGGCCACTGACTGACAGTAAGGGCAAACTGCGGACCCGGAAGTACACCTACCTGTACCAGTGCTATACTCTGAATGTAAAAATGCCCCCCACCCCAGTGCTCTTTAGCCCCCCCAAGTGCTCTTTATCCCCCCAGTGTTCTTTAGCCCCCCCCTTTCTTCTTTAGTCCCCCCAGTGCCCTTAAGCTACCAGTGCTCTTAGCCCGGTGCTTTTCATCTCCCCCCCCCCCATGCTTTCTGGCTCCCCCGGTGCTCTCCAGCTCCCTGGCTCCCCCCTCAGTGATTTCCGGCTCCCCCCTCAGTGATTTCCAGTTCCCCCCAGACAGTGCTCTCCAGTCCCCCCCCCCCCCCCTCTCCCCTGTGCTCTCCATCCCCCTGGGTACTCAACGCCAAATTAAAAAAAACTGACTGCATTCAAAACAGCCAAACTTGGTGTTTTGAATGCTTTTCGGTGCTGAGGGGGGGGGGGGGGTTGTGGTCTTTTGGACACCCAGATCCCTCCACAAGGAGTACCTGCAGAAAAAAAAGAATAAAAAAAATTCCAATATCCGATCACCAAAATATCAGTATCGGCATTAAAAAAAACGATATCCGTCGATCGCCACTAATTTTAACCCACCTCCCCTCTTCTGCATTTGTGGTACTGTCAGTATTAATAACCCCTCCCCCCACATTGGTGGTCATGGAATGGGTTACATTTCAATGCCATTGACCACCAATGTGGGAAAGGGGGTTAATTATACTGATACCTGTGCTAGGGGTTAATAATGCAGACTCTGACATCAATACTGGGGGGTTTAATGTGTCCACTGACACCAATACTGGGGGGTTTAATGCGTTCACTGACATCAATACTGGGGGGTTTAATGCGTCCAATGACATCAATACTGGGGGGTTTAATGCGTCCTCTGACATCAATACTGGGGGGTTAATGCGTCCTCTGACATCAATACTGGGGGGTTTAATGCCTCCTCTGACATCAATACTGGGGGGTTTAATGCGTCCTCTGACATCAATACTGGGGGGTTTAATGCGTCCACTGACATCAATACTGGGGGGTTTAATGTGTCCACTGACACCAATGCTGGGGGGTTTAATGCGTTCACTGACATCAATACTGGGGGGTTTAATGCGTCCACTGACATCAATGCTGGGGGGTTTAATGCGTCCACTGACACCAATACTGGGGGGTTTCATGCGTTCACTCACATCAATGCTGGGGGTTTTAATGCGTCCACTGACATCAGTGCTGGGAGTTTTAATGCGTTCACTGTCATTTATGCTGCGGGGTTTAATGAGTCCACTGACACCAATGCTGGGGGTCTTTATTTCATCCACTGACACCAATGCTGGGGGGTCTTTAACCTCTTGCCGACCAGCAATTGCGGTATTACTGCGGCAGTATTACTGGGGCAGGGCAGGTCGGCTGCGCAAAATCACATAGGTCTATGTGATTTTGTACACAAGGCCGAGGCATGAGGTGTTTAGACACAGCGGAAGGTGGGCCATGGGAGGAGCGGCGGCAATTGCAGTCGTCTGAGAAACAGATAGAAGACCCGCCTGCTTATGTAAACAAAGCAGGCGAGTCTTCTGTCAGACAGGCAGGGAGAGATCAGGAGTTTCAGCTAAGCTGAAACCCGGATCTCTCTGTGCCTATCACAGAGCCCCCCCCAGTCAATCACTTTTAGGCATACATTAACTCCTTTGATCTCCCCCAGTGTTAACCCCTTCCCTGCCAGTGTCATTTATACAGTAACCGTGCATATTATTTAGCACTGAATACTGTATTTTGTCACTGGTCCCCAAAAAGTGTCAAAAATGTCAGTTAGGGGGCCGATCTGTCTGCCAAAATGTCGCAGTCCTGCTAAAAAATGCTGATCGCCGCTATTTCTAATAAAAACAAAAAAATTTATAAAAATTAAAAAAATCGATTCCGTAGTTTGTAAACACTATAACTTCTGCACAAACCAATTAAAATACTCTTTTTGTGATTTTTGTCATATTGATAAATTTGCTACAGTTTTCTTTTTATGTATTGTATAGAAAGCTTGTATATGGGTAAACAAGAAATGAAAATAAAGATGAATTGAATTAAAAAAAAGAAAATGACTTAGCACACCCAAACATTATATATATATATATATATATATATATATATATATTGTCGTTTTGAATACTTTGAAGCGCAGAGGAGGAGTTTGGAGTCTTTTAGACCCCAAATCCCTCCATAAAGAGTACCTGTTGCTGCCTATTACTGTCAAAAGGGATGTTTACATTCCTTGTCAAAGCAGTAAAAGCGATCAGGAAAACTATTTTAGAGGGACAGTGTAAAAAAGAGAAAAAAGAA